>NC_086448.1:625102026-625202026 GCF_028390025.1 Pseudophryne corroboree | reverse complement strand
ACAAAGTGGAAGCGGCCGTGACAAGGACACTCAAGTGCGTTCATGTTAATGCCTTCCAGGAGGCGTACCAAGTTTGGCAGACACCAGCTGTGCAAGTGGGCGGGTACGGGTGGGTACGGCATACCCTTAAGAATTTAGCCGTGGGTACGCCGTACCCACCGCCGCCGGGCCGCCGCTCCCTCCCTCCGCTGCTGCTCACCATGCTGATGTGAGGGGAGGAGAGCACAGCATGCACCTCTCCTGCCCCTCAGTGTGTACCTTCAATTCAGTGCTGGCCCGTGAGGCAATCAGAGCTCGCGGACCAGCAGCCAAGGCTCCTGGTTGGCTGCCAGACCACGAGCTTTGATTGGCTCATGGATCGGCGCCTAATTGAAGGTAGACACCATGACCCGCACCGCCGCCTGAGACTGAGGGGCAGGAGAGGTGCACGCTGCGCTCTCCTCCCCTCACGCATAGGAAAAGGTAGCAGCAGCAAGGTGAGCAGCAGGGGAGGGGGGGGGGGGCATGTGTACCTGGCACTGGGGGCATCTCTGTATCTAGCACTGGGGGCATATCTGGCACTGGGCATATCTGGCACTGGGGACATCTCTGTATCTGGCACTAGGGGCATAGCTGGCACTGGGAGCATATCTGGCACTGTGGGGGCATTTCTGTATCTGGCACTGGGGGCATATCTGGCACTGGGGGGACATGTGTATCTGGCACTGGGGGCATTTCTGTATCTGGCACAGGGGGCATATCTGGCACTGGGGGCATCTCTGGCACTGTGGGGACATTTCTGTATCTGGCACTAGGGGCATATCTAGCACTGGGGCATATCTGGCACTGGGGGGACTTGTGTATCTGGCACTGGGGGCATATCTGGTACTGGGGGGACATGTGTATCTGGCACTGGAGGCATTTCTGTATCTGGAACAGGGGGCATATCTGGAACTGGGGGCATCTCTGGCACTGTGGGGGCATTTCAGTATCTGGCACTAGGGGCATATCTAGCACTGGGGGAATATCTGGCACTGGGAGCATATCTGGCACTGTGGGGGCATTTCTGTATCTGGCACTGGGGGCATATCTGGCACTGGGGGCATATCTGGCACTGGGGGCATCTCTGGCACTGTGGGGGCATTTCAGTATCTGGCACTAGGGGCATATCTAGCACTGGGGGAATATCTGGCACTGGGGGACATGTGTATCTGGCACAGGGGGCATTTCTGTATCTGGCACTGGGGGCATATCTGGCACTGGGCCATCTCTGTTTCTGGCACTGGGGGCATATCTGGCACTGGAAGGGAGCATATCTGGCACTGTGGGGGCATTTGTGTATCTGGCACTCGGGGGCAATGTATATCTGGCACTGTGAGGCAATGTATATCTGACACTCTGGGGGCATTTGTGTATCTGGTACAGTGAGGCAATGTGTATCTGGCACAGTGGGGCAATGTATATCTGGCACTGTGGGGCAACGTGTATCTGGCACTATTGGGGTCATATGTGTATCTGCCCCTCCCCCCATATGTGTATCATGCCCCCATTTTCATTGGCCATGCCCATGTGGCATTTAGCCACACACATTTTTTGGCGTGTGCGCCTTCGGCGCTTGCACACAGTACCTATAAGATATTTTTTCTACTTGCACCACTGGCAGACACGCTGGCAACGGTGTCTCGATGCTCAAGGGTCATACTTTGAAGATTATTAACCCTCTGTATCTAAAAGTTCAATTAAAAAATTTCCCAAATTTAGTCTCTTTACTTTCCGGACAGACCCTGTATTAACCAAAATAAAGTGTTGATATTGTAGTCTACATGCATAACACCTTCGAACATTCAGTTTATTAAAGTGTAAAACAACAGTTAATTCAGTCTAAAATGTACATTTACTGACCTTAGTTTTCAGATGTCAGAAAAAAAATACTTACAGTAGTTATTCATAATTTAGTGCATACAGTAATTCAGCAATAAATGGGGAACCATTCTTAATCACATATTCAGAATACTGACTGGATGACATAATGTTTGTATTGCGATCAGGGACATGTATCTGCATGGAGTGTTACACAAGCCCAGCAATCCTCAAGTCTCCTGCATACTAAAGCTCCACCTTTAGCAGCCGCCTTTCCTAGGTGGATTAAATCCACCCAGTACTCAGATGGCCCCCGGTCTTAATGTGAACAAGGAAACTATTGGAGGCTGGGCAACTGCAACGAATATCTGGAGTAGCCACCCACCTAGCTCAGAGTGGGTTAAAGCTGGACAAATAGGTATACACTAGACAAGGACTAGACAAAACTGGACTGACAGGTACTGGTAAATAGCAACAGTATAAAACACAGTGGGATCAGGACTGGATAAGACAAGACTGGACTGGCAGGTACTCGTGAATAGCAGGAGTATAACACAGTGGGATCAGGACTCAATAAGACACATATCAACTGGTTCAAAATGATAAGGAATGCTCTGAACTCACAGTGGTTGCTACTGGCAACAACAGCTACTGGCAACAACAAAAATGCATGACAATAGAATACAGACATGGAAAGCAGAACAGACATACAAACAACACAGAATGCTTCAGACTAGTGGATGTTACTCCTGGCAACTGCAGTACCCACACAAAGAAGCAGAAAAGACTGAGACAAGGAATTGTCCAGAGAACAGACTATGACAATGGCCCTCATTCCGAGTTGTTCGCTCGCTAGCTGCTTTTAGCAGCATTGCACACGCTAAGCCGCCACCTACTGGGAGTGAATCTTAGCTTTACAGAATTGCGAACGAAAGATTCGCATAATTGCGAATAGAAATTTCTTTGCAGTTTCTGAGTAGCTCGGGACTTACTCTGCCACTGCGATCAGTTCAGTCAGTTTCGTTCCTGGTTTGACGTCACAAACACACCCAGCGTTCGCCCAGACACTACCCCGTTTCTCCAGCCACTCCCGCGTTTTTCCCAGAAACGGCAGCGTTTTTCCGCACACACCCATAAAACGCCCAGTTTCCGCCCAGAAACACCCACTTCCTGTCAATCACACTCCGATCACCAGAACGATGAAAAATCCTCGTTATGCCGTGAGTAAAATACCTAACTTTTGAGTAAAATAACTAACCGCATGCGCTCTGTGAACCTTGCGCATGCGCAGTAAGCGACTAATCGCAATATAGCGAAACTCGGCAACGAGCGAACAACTCAGAATGAGGGCCAATGTGCACAGATAAACAGGCCAGAGAGAGACTGTAGTGGAATGGGATTGTGGACATAGAGACACAGGTGGTGGTATGTGTAAAGCAGCTGTATGTAAATGAAATGATACTATATAACAACAGAAAGACCAAGATACAGACAAGACAAAGAACAAGTATAAACAAAAGAAAAATTGTACTACAGCACACAGGAATTGAATATACACAGTAGCAGGAGGTAGCAGGCTGTGAATGAACCAGATGAGGGGCTGGATATAGTTCCTTCGCATGGGACACAGAGCAATGAAGAACGTAGGCGGGGTTGAGAGTCAATGGTAAGTATTTATTATGTACAGGGCTGAGGTAGAGAACCGAAGCTGGAGCACGATGGTTAAAGATGTGGCTGGAGGTGAAGAACTGTGAACTGTGATTTGAAAGACGAGACTGTAGATGATGAACTGTGGAACTGTGGATGGTGGTTGAAGACATGGCTGGAGACAAGGACTGTGGACTGTGGTTTGGAAAACGAGGCTGAAGATAATCTGCAGGCTATGGCCGGTGGTACAAAGGCGTGGCTAGTGAAGGAGATATGTGGTGTGTCGGTTGAAAGATGAGGCAGAAGACCCGGGGCCGACTGTGCCCAGAGAGTCTTACTGGACCAGGTTTTCCAGGAGCGCTTCCACAGGCAGTAGCAGGCTAGAAACAGTAGGGCTGCAGCAGCAACAGAGAACCGACCAAGCAGGATCAGGAGGAACCAGAATACAGCAGGAATCCTGGGAGCACAGGCTAAAGCATCTACAACAGGGTTGTAACTTGAAGCACTCGCGTCCCTGTCCTAAACCAGCCCCGTTTTAAAGGGAGAGCTTCCCCTGGATTGGCTGGAAGAAACAGGAAACAGGAACTATGCTTAAAACTTGGTCTCCAACATGGCGGCGCCCAGTAATGCAGATCTTTTTGTAAAGCCACATTGCTCACTGCCCCTGTTCTCCTAGCAACGGCTCATCAAGAGCGACCAGCTGTAGCGGCATCCCGCCGTCATGAGTGGACCCCCTCACCGCCGCTACTGCTGCCCACGGGACGGCGCAGCAGCCTACCTCCGCCGCTGCCCGCACATCGCCAAGGAAGCCAGCCCCGCGGCCCGAGCGTACCGGTAAGAATCCGGACGCTGACATCGTTTTGGCTATGGAGCACATTCCAACAGCTGAGGCCATCATATTCAGTCATTTGATATTTAACAGCATTAGATATCTGAACGGAGGAGCTCATTGCATAATTTTAACAAAACACACTTTGAAAACACGGTGTTTAAAACATTTTTGTGAGCACAACAATTGGACACTATAACATAATAAATATATGCAACATGTCATCACTGAAATCGATACCACTTTCAAAACATTGATATGGTTCATTGTCAAAAATGTATTTAACCCCTACAGCTCTATAAAGACACTGCAGCTCATTAGGAATAATATAATTTCATCTATGGAGCAATTTATTAAAACCCTTTTATATTCCTTATGTAATAACCGAAAAACTTAGAAGTCATGTCTCAACTTGATATTACACAGACCAAGAGGTAAATTTACTAAGATGGGAGTTGTATTTAAGATGGGATGTTGCCCATAGCAACCAATCAGATTCTAGGTATTATCTTCTAGAAGGTGCTAGATAAATGAGAAGTAGATTCTGATTGGTTGCTATGGGCAACATCCCATCTTAAATAGAACTCCCATCTTAGTAAATTTACCCCCAAGTGTCTTAGAAGGGAGAGTATATAGCTTCTCAATATATAGACAATCTTGTAATAGCAACAATTGTATATAAGGAAGAGCAATAATGTACAGAGAAAGCTGATGAGATCTAGGATGAGATACAAGAAAATAATATAATATTTCACTTTACTTAGAGAGAACTAAGCAGGCTTGTATTAACATAGATGTATATACTATACTATTATTTTTCTTACTTCATTAGCGATAATCATAAGAGCAGGAAAATAATTCATATAGACCCATAAATATAGTGCTATAGTATTTTATTCTTATTATATAGCAATAATCATGATGGTAGAGAAATATTTTATAAAAACCCATAATGTAATACTAATAATAAGATTTTACTCACCGGTAAATCTATTTCTCGTAGTCCGTAGTGGATGCTGGGACTCCGTAAGGACCATGGGGAATAGCGGCTCCGCAGGAGACTGGGCACAACTAAAGAAAGCTTTAGGACTACCTGGTGTGCACTGGCTCCTCCCACTATGACCCTCCTCCAGACCTCAGTTAGGATACTGTGCCCGGAAGAGCTGACACAACAAGGAAGGATTTTGAATCCCGGGTTAGACTCATACCAGCCACACCAATCACACCGTATAACTCGTGATACTATACCCAGTTAACAGTATGAAATATAACTGAGCCTCTCAACAGATTTCTCAACAATAACCCTTTAGTTAGGCAATAACTATAAACAAGTATTGCAGACAATCCGCACTTGGGATGGGCGCCCAGCATCCACTACGGACTACGAGAAATAGATTTACCGGTGAGTAAAATCTTATTTTCTCTGACGTCCTAAGTGGATGCTGGGACTCCGTAAGGACCATGGGGATTATACCAAAGCTCCCAAACGGGCGGGAGAGTGCGGATGACTCTGCAGCACCGAATGAGCAAACTCTAGGTCCTCCTCAGCCAGGGTATCAAACTTGTAGACTCTTGCAAAAATGTTTGAACCCGACCAAGTAACAGCTCGGCAAATTTGTAAAGCCGAGACCCCTCGGGCAGCCGCCCAAGAAGAGCCCACTTTCCTTGTGGAATGGGCTTTTACAGATTTAGGGTGCGGCAGTCCAGCCGCAGAATGTGCAAGTTGAATCGTGCTACAGATCCAGCGAGCAATAGTCTGCTTAGAAGCAGGATCACCCAGCTTGTTGGGTGCATACAGGATAAATAGCGAGTCAGTTTTCCCGACTCCAGCCGTCCTGGAAACATATACTTTTCAGGGCCCTGACTACGTCCAGTAACTTGGAATCATCCAAGTCCCAAGTAGCCGCAGGCACCACAATAGGTCGGTTCACATGAAAAACTGATACCACCTTATGAAGGAATTGGGAACGAGTCCTCAATTCCGCCTTATCCATATAAAAATCAGATAAGGGCTTTTGCATGACAAAGCCGCCAATTCTGATACACGCCTGGCCGACGCCAAGGCCCACAGCATGACCACTTTTCACGTGAGGTATTGTAGCTCCACGGATTTAAGTGGCTCAACCCAATGCGACTTCAGGAAATCCAACACCACGTTGAGATCCCACGGTGCCACTGGAGGCACAAACGGGGGCTGACTATGCAGCACTCCCTTAACAAAAGTCTGAACTTCAGGCAGTGAAGCCAGTTCTATTTTGGAAGAAAATCGATAGAGCCGAAATCTGGACCTTAATGGAACCCAATTTTAGGCCCATAGTCACCTCTGACTGTAGGAAGTGCAGAAATCGACCTAGCTGAAATTCCTCCTTTGGGGCCTTCCTGGCCTCACAGCACGCAACATATTTCCGCCATATGCGGTGATAATGGTTTGCGTTCACTTCTTTCCTAGCTTTAATTAGCGTAGGTATAACTTCCTCCGGAATGCCCTTTTCCTTCAGGATCCGGCGTTCAACCGCCATGCCGTCAAACGCAGCCGCGGTACGTCTTGGAACAGACAGGCCCCCTGCTGCAGCAGGTCCTGTCTGAGCGGCAGAGGCCATGGGTCCTCTGAGATCATTTCTTGGAGTTCTGGGTACCAAGCTCTTCTTGGCCAATCCGGAACAATGAGTATAGTTCTTACTCCTCTCCTTCTTATTATTCTCATTACCCTGGGTATGAGAGGCAGAGAAGGGAACACATACACCGACTGGTACACCCACGGTGTTACCAGAGCGTCCACAGCTATCGCCTGAGGGTCCCTTGACCTGGCGCAATATCTTTTTAGCTTTTTGTTGAGGCGGGACGCCATCATGTCCACCTGTGGCCTTTCCCAACGGTGTACAATCATTTGGAAGACTTCTGGATGAAGTCCCCACTCTCCCGGGTGGAGGTCGTGTCTGCTGAGAAAGTCTGCTTCTCAGTTGTCCACTCCGGGAATGAACACTGCTGACAGTGCTAACACATGATTTTCCGCCCATCGGAGAATCCTTGTGGCTTCTGCGATTGCCATCCTGCTTCTTGTGCCGCCCTGTCGGTTTACATGAGCGACCGCCAAGATGTTGTCTGACTGGATCAGCACCGGCCGGTGTTGAAGCAGGGGTCTTGCCTGACTTAGGGCATTGTAAATGGCCCTTAGTTCCAGAATATTTATGTGTAGGGAAGTCTCCTGACTTTTCCATAGGCCTTGGAAGTTTCTTCCCTGTGTGACTGCCCCCCAGCCTCGAAGGCTGGCATCCGTGGTCACCAGGACCCAGTCCTGTATGCCGAATCTACGGCCCCCTAGAAGATGAGCACTCTGCAGCCACCACAACAGCGACACCCTGGCCCTTGGAGACAGGGTTATCCGCCGATGCATCTGAAGATGCGACCCGGACCACTTGTCCAACAGATCCCACTGGAAGATCCTTGCATGGGACCTGGCGAATGGAATTTCTTCGTAAGAAGCTACCATCTTTCCCAGGGCTCGCGTGCATTGATGCACCGACACCTGTATTTGTATTAGGAGGTCTCTGTCTAGAGACGACAACTCCTTGGACTTCTCCTCCGGGAGAAACCCTTTTTATCCTGTTCTGTGTCCAGAACCATACCCAGGAACAGTAGACGCGTCGTAGGAACCAGCTGCAACTTTGGAATATTCAGAATCCAGCCGTGCTGTTGTAGCACTTCCCGAGATAGTGCTACTCCGACAAACAACTGCTCCCTGGACCTCGCCTTTATAAGGAGATCGTCCAAGTACGGGATAATTATTTCGGCCATTACCTTGGTAAATACCCTCGGTGCCGGGGACAGACCAACGGCAACGTCTGGAATTGGTAATGACAATCCTGTACCACAATTTTGAGGTACTCCTGGTGAAGAGGGTAAATAGGGACATGCAGGTAAGCATCCTTGATGTCCAGTGATACCATGAAATTCTCCAGGCTTGCAATAATCGCCCTGAGCGATTCCATTTTGAACTTGAACCTTCGTATATAAGTGTTCAAGGATTTAAATTTTAGAATGGGTCTCACCGAACCGTCTGGTTTCAGTACCACAACATTTTGGAATAGTAACCCCGGCCTTGTTGAAGGAGGGGTACCTTGATTTCACCTGCTGGAAGTACAGCTTGTGAATTGCTGCCTACCTTTCTCCGAGGGCAGCAGGCAAGGCTGATGTGAGGTAACGGCGAGGGGGAGTCGCCTCGAACTCCAGCCTGTATCCCTGTGATACTACTTGCAGAACCTAGGGATCCACCTGTGGGCAAGCCCACTGGTCCCTGAAGTTCCCGAGACGCGCCCCCACCACACCTGTCTCCACCTGTGGAGCCCCAGCGTCATGCGGTGGACTCAGAGGAAGCGGGGGAAGATTTTTGATCCTGGGAACTGGCTGTCTGGTACAGCTTTTTCCTTCTTCCCTTGTCTCTGTGCAGAAAGGAAGCGCCTTTGACCCGCTTGCTTTTCTGAAGCCGAGAGGACTGTACCTGAAAATATGGTGCTTTCTTAGGCTGTGAGGAAACCTGAGGTAAAAATGTTTCTTCCCAGCTGTTGCTGTGGATATGAGGTCCCAGAGACCATCCCCAAACAATTCCTCACCCTTATAAGGCAGAATCTCCATGTGCCTTTTAAAGGCAGCATCACCTGTCCACTGCCGGGTCTCTAATACCCTCCTGGCAGAATGGACATTGCATTAATTCTGGATGCCAGCCGGCAAATATCCCTCTGTGCATCCTTCATATATAAGACGACGTCTTTAATATGCTCTATGTTAGCAAAATATTATCCCTGTCTAGGGTATTAATATTATCTGACAGGGTATCAGACCACGCTGCAGCAGCACTGTTTATGCTGAGGCAATTGCAGGTCTCAGTATAGAACCTGAGTGTGTATATACAGACTTCAGGATAGC
The DNA here is from genome assembly GCF_028390025.1 of Pseudophryne corroboree. Taxonomy (NCBI): domain Eukaryota; kingdom Metazoa; phylum Chordata; class Amphibia; order Anura; family Myobatrachidae; genus Pseudophryne; species Pseudophryne corroboree. The sequence continues at coordinate 625,192,788 of NC_086448.1, read as the reverse complement.
CTCCTGCTTTTTATCAGCAGGCTCCTTCAAGGTGGCCGTATCCTAAGACGGCAGTGCCACCTTTTTTGACAAACGTGTGAGCGCCTTATCCACCCTAGGGGATATCTCCCAACGTGACCTAACCTCTGGCGGGAAAGGGTACGCCATCAGTAACTTTTTAGAAATTACCAGTTTCTTATCGGGGGAACCCACGCTTCTTTACACACTTCATTCACTCATCTGATGGGGGAACAAAACACTGGCTGCTTTTTCTCCCCAAAAATAAAACCCCTTTTATGTGGTACTTGGGTTCATGTCAGAATTGTGTAACACATTTTTCATTGCCGAGATCATGTAACGGATGTTCCTAGTGGATTCTGTATATATCTCAACCTCGTCGACACTGGAGTCAGACTCCGTGTCGACATCTGTGTCTGCCATCTGAGGTAACGGGCGTTTTTTGAGCCCCTGATGGCCTTTGAGACGCCTGGGCAGGCGCGGGCTGGGAAGCCGGCTGTCCCACAGCTGTTACGTCATCCAGCCTTTTATGTAAGGAGTTGACATTGTCGGTTAATACCTTCCACCTATCCATCCACTCTGGTGTCGGCCCCACAGGGGGCGACATCCCATTTATCGGCCTCTGCTCCACCTCCACGTAACCTTCCTCATCCAACATGTCGACACAGCCGTACCGACACACCACACACACACAGGGAATGCTCTGACTGAGGACAGGACCCCACAAAGTCCTTTGGGGAGACAGAGAGAGAGTATGCCAGCACACACCAGAGCGCTATATAATGCAGGGATTAACACTATAACTGAGTGATTTTTCCCCCAATAGCTGCTTGTAAACACATATTGCGCCTAAATTTAGTGCCCCCCTCTCTTTTTAACCCTTTGAGCCTGAAAACTACAGGGGAGAGCCTGGGGAGCTGTCTTCCAGCTGCACTGTGAAGAAAAAATGGCGCCAGTGTGCTGAGGGAGATAGCCCCGCCCCTTTTTCGGCGGACTTTTCTCCCGCTTTTATCATGGATTCTGGCAGGGGTATTTATCACATATATAGCCCTGGGACTATATATTGTGATGATTTGCCAGCCAAGGTGTCTTATATTGCCCTCAGGGCGCCCCCCCCCCAGCGCCCTGCACCCATCAGTGACCGGAGTGTGAGGTGTGCATGAGGAGCAATGGCGCACAGCTGCAGTGCTGTGCGCTACCTTGTTGAAGACAGAAGTCTTCTGCCGCCGATTTTCCGGAACACTTCTTGCTTCTGGCTCTGTAAGGGGGCCGGCGGCGCGGCTCCGGGACCGAACACCAAGGTCGGGTCCTGCGGTCGATCCCTCTGGAGCTAATGGTGTCCAGTAGCCCAAGAAGCCCAAACTACCACCAGTTAGGTAGGTTCGCTTCTTCTCCCCTTAGTCCCTCGCTGCAGTGAGTCTGTTGCCAGCAGATCTCACTGTAAAATAAAAAACCTAAAATATACTTTCTTTCTAGGAGCTCAGGAGAGCCCCTAGTGTGCATCCAGCTCAGCCGGGCACAAGATTCTAACTGAGGTCTGGAGGAGGGTCATAGTGGGAGGAGCCAGTGCACACCAGGTAGTCCTAAAGCTTTTTTTAGTTGTGCCCAGTCTCCTGCGGAGCCGCTATTCTTACGCTATTCTTATTCTTCTTATATCCTTACGGAGTCCCAGCATCCACTAAGGACGTCAGAGAAATATTATTGTTATTTATTCACTAATTATTCTCAGTTTAAATAGTTTTCTTTAATCATAATTAGACCAGAGACACCATGGGCAGCACTACTCCAGAGGGACCTTTGTTCGTGTGCCGCACGTGTTGAAATCCGAGCCCAATATAAAACAATCCTGTCTACATATATATACAGTACATACTTTGTTGAATACAATAACAGGACAATCTTTCAAAACTTGGATTGTGAAGGGAAAAAAACGGAGACCTCATATGCAGCACTTCTCCAGAAGGACCACTGCTCATGAGCTGCATACGGTGCTGACCAAAATCCAGCGTACAATAGCCAGATAGGAACCACAGATGGTGATGAGAGGCATAACACTTAACTATTTTATAAGGGCTTTAGATATTGTTTAATTCAACCACATTGTTGAGTCCATTTGGAAACAGGGTGCCTAATTTATATATCCAGAATGATTCTTGCCTACACAACCTTCCAAATCTGTCTCCTCCTCTGCTTGTAATTTTAACCTGTTCTATAGCCAAAGCAGATACATTATTCATATCACTTCCCTGACAGGTACAGTAGTTATATGATTTAAGAGAGGATGTGATTTGTTCCCACTCAGTACATTTCTTCTATGTTCCATATACCTCACATGAAAAGTTAGTGTAGTGTGACCTATATACTGTTTTCTGCATTTGCAGCTCAGCATATAGATCACATATGAGGATTGGCAGTTTAGGAAATCTTTTATCTGAAATTTTTCTTTTGACATGAGATGTAAAATCTGTTGTTTTTCTTGGTGCCATGTTACACACATGGCATTTTGGGTTACCACATCTATGGTACCCTACTGGTTTTCTCTTAATCAGTTTAGATCACTGTTATAAGAAAACTCTTTTGTCATTTTAAAATGACTCTGTACATGTTTAGATTTCAGATTGTCAGATTTCCTAAAAATGACTTCTCCTTCTGGAATAATTACACTCTTTAGTAGTCATCCTGTAATAACATAAATGTGTTTTCTTTTTGACTATATTTCTAAGCTCATTAGCACACCCATTACATTGTGTTACAAAACTAGTGGACCTATTATTTTTTTCCTCACATCTATTTTATGTTTAGGTTTTCACAGATCTAAAAAGGAAAGTCTCTCTAACTCATCAGGATACCACTGTTCTGAAAAACTTTCACCAAACCAATTGCCTATTACTGATATGTATCATCCCGAGTTCAATTTAGTTTCACACGGATCAGAAGACCTTTTGGTATGTTATTTTTCCAAGTCCTTAAATGTGAACTCTCATAATTCAAATATTGATTTTCATTGACAGATTTCTTGTACTTTTATGTGACCAATTGATTATCCGTACTGAGAGTGTGATGTCCAAATAATTAATGTGTGTTGAACTAAAAGTGGCAGGGAATTTTAAACTATATGTGTTAAGATTAAGATCCTCAATAAATGAGTGAATAGAATTTATATCCCCATCCCAAATAATAAATAAATAATCAATAAATCTAAGAAGAACCTGGTCCGCTTTGTTATTATTTAGAATGGGGATACAGATTCTATTCACTCGTTTATTGCATGGAACGTATAGAGAGAGCATGCGCGGCAATAAGAGCTGCAGGGTTTAAATAGAGCACACAGGGGGATACCTAATTACTTCTGATGAAGCCGCTGAAACCTAAGGAGGTGGGGAAATGTGTCATGTTTTAAACCTTGTTGTAATCCATTACCTCTGATCACTAAAAATGGCATACAACAGCTTGCAGCTACCTATAATCTTCTGACCATAGAACTCCCAGAGATGACTGCAACAAAAGGTTAGACAAAGCACCAGCAGCCGGCGAGGAAAATCTGCAGCTGAAAACTGTGGAGAAATGGTGAGATCACCCCTTTATGCTTAAAAGCTATCTGGCCAGATTAATCTGTAGGGCACTTGGTCCACAAAGTGGATTTTATATTTGTGTGCTGAATATTGGAGAAACTGCAACAGTGCTTCTTATAAATTGAGTACTGACAGAGGAGCGAGAGAACAGTTCATGTTGATTCATGTGAAACAAAATAGTTACAAAGTAAACATAGGATCTACATGCACTTCACAAGCTACTATATAAATTGAAAAGGAAGCACAAATGTATATTGAATACTGTCTCCCAGCGCTAGTGTTGTCAGGTATATAATAGTTGCTTAATGGCAATATCGGCTCAAGAAATTTAAATCACTCAAACATCGATGTAATTTTGTCTACATTGTGTATACCGGTATTAGGATCACTTTAGGGGAAAAAGATACATTTTTTGAAAAAAGTGAGGGTCTCTGTATTAGGGTCCACCATATATAAGAAGTGTTTTTCTTGTACTAATAAAACATTACTTTATTTTAAATTACATCGATATTTGAGTGATTTAAATTTCTTGAGCCGATATTGCCATTAAGCAACTATTATATACCTGACAACACTAGCGCTGGGAGACATTCTTTCTTTTTTCCTAGTATTTTTGTGGGGATAGTGGAAATCCTCATTTTGCTCCATAGCAGCTTTAGTTGATCAGGCGAGGCACAACAGCGCAGTCCTCTATTCTTTGTTTTTGATACGTATATTGAATACTCTCTAGCTTGAGCTAACACCTAAATGTTGCTAGATTACACTGAATCTTATATATGAACTGGGCTGCTGCATGAATTTTATATTTATATTCATCGGTAAATGTGATTCTATTTTATGTTTATTTGTATTTTTAATAAATTGTGTTTATTCAATTCCTTTGTACAATTTTTCTGTTGTTTGCAGTTGGTTAAATAATAGGGTTAAATAATAGGGCTGAGTAACCCCTATACTACTTGTCGATTAGGAATTGATTTGATGAGCGCTAGGTCAAATTTGCTTGTACCTATATTTTCTCAAAGAACAAGTATAGTGTGGAGAATCCCCACTGCAGCAAAAGGCAAGACAGACAGGAAGCAGACAGGACTGGGTCTGTCAATGACACTCTGGCAAAGGATCTTTCAGGACAAGAATATAAAACAGATAGCCAAAGGCTTCCGCAGCAAACAGGATGTATGACCAGCAGGGAGTAATGGGCAGAATGGGAATATAAAGGGAGTACTAACAAATGACAAGGGTCAGTACAGACAAGCCCCCTTTAATTACTAACTCAGTGCAACTGCGCTGCTGCACATCCACCAGGCTCTTGACTTTAACAAGAAACCACATGCTGTAGTAAGGTAACAAGGCATCTCCCAACAGGTGTGCTGCTGCAGCAATTAAAACAACAGAATAGGGATACAATTAAACTGACAGAACAGAATTGCAGAAAGCACATGTAACAGTTTGGTTATCCAATAATCCGGAAAGACCCCACTGCCAGGATTGGCATCCTAAAGCCCATGGTCAGCCTTAATAATTCCAGGATGTCGAGACAAGGGCCTTGGGACTACTATGCTAATACTAATCTGTAGTGCAGTGGCATAAACCAAGTGGCACTTGACTCATAGACCTCTTATCAATGCTGCCTCTGCATCATTACACCACTGTGGAGTTCTCCTGTTGTATTTTATATTGACAACCTTGCTCCTATCACATACATTTTAAAGAGAAATATATATATATATATATATATATATATATAAGAGGAATGTCCCACACTCTCACCCAACCTAAAGACAGCCACTGGGGTGCCAATCAAAGCCCCATCCCACTAGGGGATGGACCCATAGTACAGTGCAAAGTTTTCCACTAGCCGTGGAAATGATAGCACTCTCCAGACAAAAAATGACAAAGTCAAAGTAATATCTTTACTCAAAAAAAGGGCAAAACAAGTCAAAACAGTTCCACATATAATGGTAATCTCTCAACAACATCTAGGTCCCCATTCAGGACCTTTCTCAAGGTGTCCAACAATCCAGCTGTGTCACAGAGTCAGAAATGTGCAATATACATGAAGTGGAACCGGACAGGTGGAACATGCATCTGAGGCCTCTGTTAAATACCCACAAGCCAGGAAGTGATGTCTGATCACTTCAGCTGACATCACTTCGGGGGTGCGGTCACAACGAGCTGTGACCTGTAACCATGGTAACGGTCAGTATCTGGATATACAACCAATCCGTGCAATGGGCATAAATGTCAGGGATATTATGCAGGTATATATTTGTGTAAAACCACAATCAGAAATAGTTAATGTACCTCCATTGTGACACCAGACAGAGCAGACAACAAAGACCGTACAGACAACGCAGACAAGAGTGCAGACAGGTATACACTACAGATACAGGGTCCTCAGCCTCTGCATCTGACACAGAATTCTCTGATAGTCGTCCCCCATGTGGTATTTTTTTAGGACATTACAACACCACAGACATACCCCCCAGCGGAAGAGGAGGCCGCACCCTAGGAAGGGGCGAACTGTGGTGAAGATGCCGAGACAAACCACAAACCTAGTATTCAACAGTGACACTCTTATCTAGGGGACTGTCATTTGTACCCACATGCCAACACAAACCTTTTGATTAGTGATGTGCACCGGACATTTTCGGGTTTTGTGTTTTGGTTTTGGATTCGGTTCCGCGGCCGTGTTTTGGATTCGGACGCGTTTTGGCAAAACCTCCCTGAAATTTTTTTGGCGGATTCGGGTGTGTTTTGTATTCGGGTGTTTTTTTACAAAAAACTCTCAAAAACAGTTTAAATCATAGAATTTCGGGGTAATTTTGATCCCATAGAATTATTAACCTCAATAACCATAATTTCCACTCATTTCCAGTCTATTCTGAACACCTCACAATATTATTTTTAGTCCTAAAATTTGCACCGAGGTTGCTGAATGACTAAGCTAAGCGACCCAAGTGGCCGACACAAACACCTGGCCCATCTAGGAGTGGCACTGCAGTGTCAGACCGGATGGCACTTCAAAAAATAGTCCCCAAACAGCACATGATGCAAAGAAAAAAAGAGGTGCAATGAGGTAGCTGTGTGGCTAAGCTAAGCGACCCAAGTGGCCGACACAAACACCTGGCCCATCTAGGAGTGGCAGTGCAGTGTCAGACAGGATGGCAGATTTAAAAAATAGTCCCCAAACAGCACATGATGCAAAGAAAAAAAGAGGTGCACCAAGGTCGCTGGATGGATAAGCTAAGCAACCCAAGTGGCCGACACAAACAACTAGCCCATCTAGGAGTGGCACTGCAGTGTCAGACAGGATGGCAGATTTAAAAAATAGTCCCCAAACAGCACATGATGCAAAGAAAAAAAGAGGTGCAATGAGGTAGCTGTGTGGCTAAGCTAAGCGACCCAAGTGGCCAACACAAACACCTGGCCCATCTAGGAGTGGCACTGCAGTGTCAGACAGGATGGCAGATTTAAAAAATAGTCCCCAAACAGCACATGATGCAAAGAAAAAAAGAGGTGCACCAAGGTCGCTGGATGGATAAGCTAAGCGACCCAAGTGGCCGACACAAACAACTAGCCCATCTAGGAGTGGCACTGCAGTGTCAGACAGGATGGCAGATTTAAAAAATAGTCCCCAAACAGCACATGATGCAAAGAAAAAAAGAGGTGCAATGAGGTAGCTGTGTGGCTAAGCTAAGCGACCCAAGTGGCCGACACAAACAACTGACCTATCTAGGAGTGGCACTGCAGTGTCAGACAGGATGGCAGATTTAAAAAATAGTCCCCAAACAGCACATGATGCAAAGAAAAAAAGAGGTGCAATGAGGTAGCTGTGTGGCTAAGCTAAGCGACCCAAGTGGCCGACACAAACACCTGGCCCATCTAGGAGTGGCACTGCAGTGTCAGACAGGATGGCAGATTTAAAAAATAGTCCCCAAACAGCACATGATGCAAAGAATAAAAGGTGCACCAAGGTCGCTGGATGGATAAGCTAAGCGACCCAAGTGGCCGACACAAACAACTAGCCCATCTAGGAGTGGCACTGCAGTGTCAGACAGGATGGCATATTTAAAAAATAGTCCCCAAACAGCATATGATGCAAAGAAAAAAAGAGGTGCAATGAGGTAGCTGTGTGGCTAAGCTAAGTGACCCAAGTGGCCGACACAAACACCTGGCCCATCTAGGACTGGCACTGCAGTGTCAGACAGGATGGCAGATTTAAAAAATAGTTCCCAAACAGCACATGATGCAAAGAAAAAAAGAGGTGCACCAAGATCACTGGATGGTTAAGCTAAGCGACCCAAGTGGCCGACACAAACAACTGGCCCATCTAGGAGTGGCACTGCAGTGTCAGACAGGATGGCAGATTTAAAAAATAGTCCCCAAACAGCACATGATGCAAAGATAAATAAAGAAAAAAAGAGGTGCAAGATGGAATTGTGCTTGGGCCCTCCCACCCACCCTTATGTTGTATAAACAGGACATGCACACTTTATCAAACCCATCATTTCAGCGACAGGGTCTGCCACACGACTGTGACTGAAATGACTGGTTGGTTTGGGCCCCCACCAAAAAAGAAGCAATCAATCTCTCCTTGCACAAACTGGCTCTACAGAGGCAAAATGTCCACCTCCTCCTCATCGTCCTATTCCTCACCCCTTTCACTGTGTACATCCCCCTCCTCACAGATTATTAATTCATCCCCACTGGAATCCACCATCTCAGGTCCCTGTGTACTTTCTGGAGGCAATTGCTGGTGAATGTCTCCACGGAGGAATTGATTATAATTCATTTTGATGAACATCATCTTCTCCACATTTTCTGGAAGTAACCTCGTACGCCGATTGCTGACAAGGTGAGCGGCTGCACTAAACACTCTTTCGGAGTACACACTGGGAGGGGTTCAACTTAGGTAAAATAAAGCCAGTTTGTGCAAGGGCCTCCAAAGTGCCTCTTTTTCCTGCCAGTATACGTACGGACTGTCTGACGTGCCTACTTGGATGCGGTCACTCATATAATCCATCACCATTCTTTCAATGATGACAGAATCATATGCAGTGACAGTAGACGACATGTCAGTAATCGTTGGCAGGTCCTTCAGTCCGGACCAGATGTCAGCACTCGCTCCAGATTGCCCTGCATCACCGCCAGCGGGTGGGCTCGGAATTCTTAGCCTTTTCCTCGCAGCCCCAGTTATAGGAGAATGTGAAGGAGGAGCTGTTGACGGGTCACGTTCCGCTTGACTTGACAATTTTCTCACCAGCAGGTCTTTGAACCTCTGCAGACTTGTGTCTGCCGGAAAGAGAGATCCAACGTAGGTTTTAAATCTAGGATCGAGCACGGTGGCCAAAATGTAGTGCTCTGATTTCAACAGATTGATCACCCGTGAATCCTGGTTAAGCGAATTAAGGGCTCCATCCACAAGTCCCACATGCCTAGCGGATTCGCTCTGTTTTAGCTCCTCCTTCAATCTCTCCAGCTTCTTCTGCAAAAGCCTGATGAGGGGAATGACCTGACCCAGGCTGGCAGTGTCTGAACTGACTTCACGTGTGGCAAGTTAAAAGGGTTGCAGAACCTTGCACAATGTTGAAATCATTCTCCACTGCGCTTGAGTCAGGTGCATTCCCCCTCCTTTGCCTATATCGTAGGTAGCTGTATAGGCTTGAATTGCCTTTTGCTGCTCCTCCATCCTCTGAAGCATAAAGAGGGTTGAATTCCACCTCGTTACCACTTCTTGCTTCAGATGATGGCGGGGCAGGTTCAGGAGTGTTTGCTGGTGCTCCAGTCTTCGGCACGCAGTGGCTGAATGCCGAAAGTGGCCTGCAATTCTTCGAGCCACCGACAGCATCTCTTGCACGCCCCTGTCGTTTTTTAAATAATTCTGCACTACCAAATTCAATGTACAGTATGTGCAAAACATGGGACGTGCTGGAATTTGCCCACATGTAATGCACGCACAATATTGGTGGCGTTGTCCGATGTCACAAATCCCCAGGAGAGTCCAATTGGGGTTAGCCATTCTGCGATGATGTTCCTCAGTTTCCGTAAGGGGTTGTCAGCTGTGTGCCTCTTCTGGAAAGTGGTGATACAAAGCGTAGCCTGCCTAGTAATGAGTTGGCATTTGCGAGATGCTGCTACTGGTGCTGCCGCTGCTATTCTTGCTGCGGGAGGCAATACATCTACGCAGTGGGCTGTCACAGTCATATAGTCCTTAGTCTGGCCTGCTCCACTTGTCCACATGTCCATGGTTAAGTGGACATTGGGTACAACTGCATTTTTTAGGACACTGGTGACTCTTTTTCTGAGGTCTGTGTACATTCTCGGTATCGTCTGCCTAGAGAAATGGAACCTAGATGGTATTTGGTACCGGGGACACAGTACATCGAGCAAATCTCTAGTTTCCTGTGAATTAACGGTGGATACCGGAAACACGTTTAACACCGCCCAGGCTGCCAAGGCCTGAGTTATCCGCTTTGCAGCAGGATGACTGCTGTGATATTTCATCTTCCTCGCAAAGGACTGTTGGACAGTCAATTACTTACTGGAAGTAGTACAAGTGGTCTTCCGACTTCCCCTCTGGGATGATGATCGACTCCCAGCAGCAACAACAGCAGCGCCAGCAGCAGTAGGCGTTACACTCAAGGATGCATCGGAGGAATCCCAGGCAGGAGAGGACTCGTCAGACTTGGCAGTGACATGGCCTGCAGGACTATTGGCTTTCCTGTCTAAGGAGGAAATTGACACTGAGTGAGTTGGCGGTGTGGTTTGCAGGAGCTTGGTTACAAGAGGATGGGATTAAGTTGGCAGTGGACTGCTTCCGCTGTCACCCAAAGTTTTTGAACTTGTCAATGACTTCTGATGAATGCGCTCCAGGTGACGTATAAGGGAGGATGTTCCTAGGTGGTTAACATCCTTACCCCTACTTATTACAGCTTGACAAAGGCAACACACGGCTTGACAAATGTTGTCCACATTTCTGTTAAAATAATTCCACACCGACGAGGTGATTTTTTTTGTAATTTGGCCAGGCATGTCAATGGCCATATTCGTCCCACGGACAACAGGTGTCTCCCCGGGTGCCTGACTTAAACAAACCACCTCACCATCAGAATCCTCCTTGTTAATTTCCTCCTCAGCGCTAGCAACACCCATATCCTCATCCTGGTGTACTTCAACAGTGACATCTTCAATTTGACTATCAGGAACTGGACTGCGGGTGCTCCTTCCAGCACTTGCAGGGGGCGTACAAATGGTGGAAGGCGCCACCTCTTCCCGTCCAGTGTTGGGAAGGTCAGGCATCGCAACTGACACAATTGGACTCTCCTTGGGGATTTGTTATTTAGAAGAACGCACAGTTCTTTGCTGTGCTTTTGCCAGCTTAAGTCTTTTCATTTTTCGAGTAGGAGGATGAGTGCTTCCATCCTCATGTGAAGCTGACCCACTAGTCATGAAGAACATAGGAGAGGGCCTCAGCCGTTCCTTGCCACTCCGTGTCGTAAATGGCATATTGGCAAGTTTACGCTTCTCCTCAGACGCTCTTAATTTAGATTTTTGGGTCATTTTACTTAACTTTTGTTTTTTGGATATTACATGCTCTCTACTATGACATTGGGCATCGGCCTTGGCAGACAACGTTGATGGTATTTCTTTGTCTCGGCCATGACTAGTGGCAGCAGCTTCAGCACAAGGTGGAAGTGGATCTTGATCTTTCCCTATTTTACCCTCCACATTTTTGTTTTCCATTTTTTAATGTGTGGAATTATATGCCAGTAATATATCAATAGCAATGGCCTACTGTACCATACAGCTATAAATTATATACTGGTGGTCAGCAAAATTATGCACTGTCCTCCTACTACTGTACACAACAACTAAAATGCACCACAGGTATGGATGGATTGTATACTTGACGACACAGAGGTAGGTAGAGCAGTGGACTACTGTACCGTACTGCTATATATTATATACTGGTGGTCAGCAAAATTATGCACTGTCCTCCTACTACTGCGCACAACAACTAAAATGCACCACAGGTATGGATGGATAGTATACTTGATGACACAGAGGTAGGTAGAGCAGTGGACTACTGTACCGTACTGCTATATATTATATACTGGTGGTCAGCAAAATTATGCACTGTCCTCCTACTACTGCGCACAACAACTAAAATGCACCACAGGTATGGATGGATAGTATACTTGACGACACAGAGGTAGGTAGAGCAGTGGACTGCTGTACCGTACTGCTATATATTATATACTGGTGGTCAGCAAAATTATGCACTGTCCTCCTACTACTGCGCACAACAACTAAAATGCACCACAGGTATGGATGGATAGTATACTTGATGACACAGAGGTAGGTAGAGCAGTGGACTACTCTACCGTACTGATATAATACTGGAGGTCACTGGTGAGCAAAATTCTGCACTGTCCTCCTACTATATACTACAATGCAGCACAGATATGGAGCGTTTTTCAGGCAGAGAACGTAGATATTTTCAGCACACTGAGCACAGATATTTGCAAGCACACTGAGCACAGATATTTGCAGCACACTGAGCACAGATATTTGCAGCACACTGAACACATCTGAGAGAATGCTGCACACATACTCTCCCTATCATCTCCAATGCACGAGTGAAAATGGCAGCGATGCACGGCTCCTTATATAGAATACGAATCTCGCAAGAATCCGACAGCGGGATGATGACGTTCGGGAGTGCTCGGGTTAACCGAGCAAGGCGGGAAGATTCGAGTCTGCCTCGGACCCGTGTAAAATGGGTGAAGTTCGGGGGGGTTCGGATTCTGAGGAACTGAACCCGCTCATCTCTACTTTTGATACGTCTGTTGACATCTATAAGTTTGGGCACAAGTTGAGATTGCGTGAGCATTTTGGTCCAGACAAACAGGACATTACCACAACTTTATGTAAACCTTCCCAGTTCGACCCAATGTCCTCAATCCACAGCATAAAGACTTTCATTTGTCTGGTTGAACACGATATGCATACGGCCGTACCCAATACACGATTTGACAATTTAACAAAAGGAGAAAGGCAGGCACTTGTTTCTCTGAAACAAGATCCTAGCATTGTTATTAGACAAGCTTATAAGGGCGGAGCGGTGGTGGTTCAGGACTGGACCGACTACCGTGCGGATATCATGAGACAACTCTCTAATAGCACCACTTACAGCAATCAAAGGACAAATCCTATTGGAGGCTTTAAAGCCATGATGTATTCTACTCTACGTAGGGGCTTAAATTACAAATGGATAGATAAGAACACTTTTGATTTTCTGACAGTTGACCATCCAATTTGCCCAATCATCTATACCCTGCCCAAAATATCGAACAAAAAATTATATTATGTGCATAGGCGCCCTTGTAACAAAGATGAAAATGGCATGAGAAGTGTTTATAATTAAAAACACAAGTTTATTAACACAATTGTGACATAAAACACAAAATATAAAATAAAATATAAAATATAAACATATATAGATGTATATAGATATATTGCACTGATCCCAAATGGTTTCTCACCCTCTTTATGATTTGTGGTGGGCAGAAAGCTTTTACACAAAAAGCAATCAAGTCCCGGTGGAATTCAAATAGCACCACCGCAAAAAGCTTTTTCTTTAGGAGGCTGAGTAGGGAGTCCAGCAGTGTGCTCATAAGAGGATATCCATATCCTCCAAACAATGCATTTCGGAGCAAAATCTCCTTTTTCAAGCTTGGATGATATGGATCTCCATCAACCAGATATATATACCCTTACTAATTGATATAATTGTTCAATTAGACCACTTTGATTTCCAGATTCGTCCGTCGGAAGTGACGCGTGCGTCTCATTAATATCTTCCGGTTGCATTCCATTCAGTATATCCTCTTAATATGTATATAAAAAGCATGATGTATAGTGTCCCTGGTGTCCACTCCTTAGATAGCAGGGTTCCGTTAGTGCTGTAAACATCGTACACTCCAGAATGAAAAAGCCGAACTTTACTTCCGGTTTAGCTGTCTGGAAATGACGTATGCGTTCCACCATTACGTTCCATATAGCGACCATTTTGAAAGTTCTTTTTGCGTTCTAACATTCAGGAAATGCGGCATGTGTTCCACTGTAGAGATCCGTATAATAGTGATCTTATTTAAAATGATGTTATTTCCGCTTGATTAGATTCACCTTTTACTGCCATATGGGGATTTGTTTCAATATATGGAAAATTCTGATGCCATATCTCCTCACTCCTTCTTAGCCATACTTTGTATTCTGGGCCAGTCCATCCCTAATACCGGGAGATAGGCATCTCTACATTCCCATATGCATCCTCGCTCCAATATTTAGCTCGAAAAGAGGAGAGAAAATAAACAGTTAAAAAGTGTTTCAAATAAAAAGACTTACAAATACTAAAAAGTAGAGGATTAAGAATGTGATATAATAGAAAGTCATAGAGAGGAAAATCACTCTAAGAAGCACTTTAACTCAAAATCAGAGTTATGTCCTTCAGGTTGTATAGTATTCAAATTGAAAATCCACCTCATTTCGCTCTGTGCAAGTTTCTTTTCTATATTTTTATATTTCCAATTGCCCCTAATCAATTGGATACCTAGGAACCTTTTAATTCCTCTTTCACATTTGTTATGAACCAAAGAAAATTGCTCAGATAGCAGATGGGTACTAAGACCCTTCTTGATGTTATAAACATGTTCTGCAGTTCTCGTTTTTAAGCTTCTAGTAGTCTTGCCTACATATAGTTTACCACAGTTGCATTCTATGAGGTAGATTACGTTGCGTGAATGACAAGTAATAAACTCTCTTATTTCATATTTTTTTCCTGTATCTCAAACTCTGTAGTTTTTTTTTCTATTCAATCTTTTGTGGTAGATTTACACATAATACACGTTCCACAACGATGGAATCCAATACTCCGTTCACGGGCCCCCTTTTCATTTTTTAGGGCACTTTGTACCAAAATATTCTTAAGAGAAGGTGCCTTTTTGTAAATGAACCTCGGTTGGTCAGGTATAATATCACATAAAATGGGGTCATCTTTTAGGATCCTCCAATTTTTCCTTATAATGCCCTCAACCTTCTTATGGTGGGCTCCATATTTAGTAATATTCGTACCGAGTGTTCTTTTCTGTAGGTTGGGGTTTTTCTTTTAGGAGTTCCTTTCTTTCCATAATTTGAACTTTTTGTTTTGCTTGTTCCAAAAGATGTTCTGGATACCCTTTTTGTTGGAAACGTGCGGTCATTTCATTAGTTTGTTCATGTAAAGTGCTTTTATTAGTGCAGTTTCTTTTTAGTCTTTTAAACTGGCCCAACGGAATGTTTTCCAACCATCTTTTATGATGTTCACTTGATATCTCAATATATGAGTTGGAATCCATAGGTTTTCTGTGTGTCTTGGTACAGATTTGCCCATCTTCTATACATTTGACCAAATCTAAAAAAAACTAAAAGTTCTGCACTTTTATTAAAAGTCAATTCGATATTAAATGAATTTTGATTTAAATTCTCACAAAACAAATTAAGGGATTCTTCTCCTCCCTGCCAGATAAAAAACACATCATCTATGAACCGCCACCAGCATACCAGGCTTGCCCCCAAAGTGGGAGAATGAATAGTATTCATTTCCCAATATGACATAAATAGATTTGCGTAGCTGGAGGCAAACTGGTGCCCATGGCAGTTCCCCTTATTTGAAGGTAATAAGATCCGTTTAAATAAAAATAATTATTTTTAAGAATAAAATCTATAGACTCTATGATAAAATCTTTAAGATCTTCTGAATAGTCACTAGTGTTTTAAAAATGGGTGATAGCTTCTTTACCTTTTTCCCATTCAATAATCGTATATAGGCTAGTGACATCAGCACTAACTAAAATGCAATTTTCATTCCAGGATATGGCTTCCAGCTTCCTTAAAACATCTCCTGTATCTTTTAGAAAGGAGGCTGTTTTAAAAACTAGTGGTTGTAGAAAAAAGTCTACCATCGCTGTGAGATTGGAGGTGATACTGTTCACCTCCGCGATGATAGGTCTCCCTGGTGGTTTCGTTGGATGTTTGAGCACTTTCGGGAGTACATAAATAGTTGGAATAGCTGGATCCTGAATACATTCATAGTCCATTTCATTCTTAGATAAAATACCTTTACTAAAGGCCTTATTTGTAAGCTCAAAAAGTTGCTTAGTGATATTTGGGGTGGGGTCACTGGAAGCTTAGAAACGAGAACTGCAGAACATGTTTATAACATCAAGAAGGGTCTTAGTACCCATCCGCTATCTGAGCATTTTTCTTTGGTTCATAACAAATGTGAAAGAGGAATTAAAAGGTTCCTAGGTATCCAATTGATTAAGGGGCAATTGGAAATATAAAAATATAGAAAAGAAACTTGCACAGAGCGAAATGAGGTGGATTTTCAATTTGAATACTTTTCAACCTGAAGGACATAACTCTGATTTTGAGTTAAAGTGGTTCTTAGAGTGATTTTCCTCTCTATGACTTTCTATTATATCACATTCTTAATCCTCTACTTTTTAGTATTTGTAAGTCTTTTTATTTGAAACACTTTTTAACTGTTTATTTTCTCTCCTCTTTTCGAGCTAAATATTGGAGCGAGGATGCATATGGGAATGTAGAGATGCCTATCTCCCGGTATTAGGGATGGACTGGCCCGGAATACAAAAGTACGGCTAAGAAGGGGTGAGGAGATATGGCATCAGAATTTTCCATATATTGAAACAAATCCCCATATGGCAGTAAAAGGTGAATCTAATCAAGCGGAAATAACATCATTTTAAATAAGATCACTATTATACGGATCTCTACAGTGGAACGCATGCCGCAATTCCTGAATGTTAGAATGGAAAATACCTTTCAAAATGGTCGCTATATGGAACGCAGCGGTGGAACGCATACGTCATTTCCGGACAGCGAAACCGGAAGTAAAGTTCGGCTTTTTCATTCTGGAGTGTATGATGTTTACAGCACTAACAGAACCCTGCTATCTAAGGAGTGGACACCAGGGACAATATACATCATGCTTTTTATATACATATTAAGAGGATATACTGAATGGAATGCAACCGGAAGATATTAATGAGACGCACGCGTCACTTCCGGCAGATGAATCCGGAAATCAAAGTGGTCTAATTGAACAATTATATCAATTAGTAAGGGTATCTGGTTGATGGAGATCCATATCATCCAAGCTTGAAAAAGGAGATTTTGCTCCGAAATGCATCGTTTGGAGGATATGGATATCCTCTTATGAGCACACTGCTGGACTCCCTACTAAAGAAAAAGATTTTTGCGGTGGTGCTATTTGAATTCCACCGGGACTTGATTGCTTTTTGTGTAAAAGCTTTCTGCCCACCGCAAATCAAAAAGAGGGTGAGAAACCATTTGGGATCAGTGCAATATATCTATATACATCTATATATGTTTATATTTTATATTTTATTTTATATTTTGTGTTTTATGTCACAATTGTGCTAATAAACTTGTGTTTTTTTTTATAAACACTTCTCATGCCATTTTCATCTTTGTTACAAGGGTGCCTATGCACATAATATAATTTTTTGTTAGATATTTGTCTAGGGACGTGGTGTTCCCTTTTTATTGTGTGTCGGCTGCCCCTTGTAACATTAATTGCGCACTTTGGATTTATTTTTATATATTGGGTACCCATCCCAAAATACACAAAACCCTCTCTCACCCACCAGGCAGACCAATAATATCAGCTTGGAACTCACTATTGCAACCATTGGCAATATATATAGATTCTTTTTTGCAGACCATAGTGCAACAGAGCGATAGTTTCATAAAGGACTCGGACGATTTTTTGCAAAAACTGTCCAATATCCCACCTTGAATGGGCACATTATTGCTGACAACCATGGATGTGTGTTCTTTATACACCATTATTCCCCATGACCAAGGGCTACAGACACTTGTGGAAGCCTTGAGACAGTATCCATGTGTTGGACCACCTGGAGAGTTCCTATTGGAACTGTCTGAACTGGTATTAAAATGTAATCACTTTATGTATCACAACGAGTACTACTCACAGCGCTCAAGGACAGCAATGGGTTCTAACCTGGTGCCATCGTACGCAAATATCTTTATGACAGCCTTTGTACAGACTCACATCTTTCCTGTGTACAGTCCGCATATTGCATTTTACAAATTTTTCATTGATGACGTGTTCATGTTATGGATAGGCACTGCAGATACATTTAATGACATAGTTACAGCCCTAAATGCTTTGGATAAGCTGGTTAAATTTACTAGTTCATCAAGTGTTTCCCAGATGAGCTTTCTTGACATCAATGTAATGGTAGAGGATGGTAGTATTCAAACAAGCCTCTTTAGGTAACCAACAGACAGGAATACTCTGTTACTAGCTAGTAGCCAACATCCCCCAACACTTAAAGATAAACTTCCGGTAATGTGGATACAGTGAGATAACTATTCAACGATGTCTGAACAGGGCAAGACAGAAATTCAGGTGTTCGGATGTCAGTGATAAGCAACCTGGGCATCACAATCGCATTGCAAGCACCTTTGATAATCTTTCCCATAAGTGTAGCAGCTCTATTCGAAGACACTGGCCGATTCTCACCACAGACACGCATTTAAAATTAAAAACTAGTAAACCACCATGGATGGCCTATAGGAGGTCACCAAATCTTAAACAATTGCTGCTTAGACCATTGGCACACCCACAGAAGGCCCTCTCATTAACATGTCTGTATGAAAGAAAACCCTGATGCTATAAATGTACCGGCTGTGTCACGTGTAGGAGTATGCTCGTCAAATCTAAATTACCACATCCCCACTCTGGTCGGCCAATTGCTATCAAATTCAAACTCTACTGTACTATGGACTTTGTGATTTACATCTTGACGTGCCCCTGTGGCCTTTATTATGTGGGTATGACCTTGAGACGCTTTAGCAACCGGATGGCGAACCATCGCACCACGATT
The DNA here is from genome assembly GCF_028390025.1 of Pseudophryne corroboree. Taxonomy (NCBI): domain Eukaryota; kingdom Metazoa; phylum Chordata; class Amphibia; order Anura; family Myobatrachidae; genus Pseudophryne; species Pseudophryne corroboree. The sequence continues at coordinate 625,174,223 of NC_086448.1, read as the reverse complement.
CATCAGGCAATAGAATCCGGCACAGCTGAACAATCTGTACCACAAAATTTTTTTAACTATCGTCATCAAGTATCAAACCTCCGCCATAAGCTTATAGACTGGATTCTGCCACCCATACGTGGGGGCGATCGCTTGCTCTCTTTGCATAAGAAAGAGTGCTACTGGATTCACCGATTGGACACTATTGCCCCAAAAGGGATGAAGGAAAACAATCCACTTTCCATATTTCTTAAATAAATATTTGGGTGACATTGGTTTTCTGTAGGGGGGTAGGGTAGATTATTAGTTTATGTATTGGTCTTTTTTAAAAAAAAATTAAAAATTTGATAAAAATGTAAAAACTTATATAAACAAACACATATATAGAAATATAGAAATAATATATTGTCTTCATGAGTTTAGTTGGTACTGTAAGGTTAGATCTGTTTATTATATACTATAGGGAATCTTATACTCAATTTAGTAATAGACATTGGTACATTTTTTTTTCATTTAGTACTGTGCTACTTGTTGTGTACCCTATCAGGTCTCTGTTATGCCCAATTGTAAATGGAGATACATTAACGATTTCCGATTGTGGTTTTACACAAATATATACCTGCATAATATCCCTGACATTTATGCCCATTGCACAGATTGGTTGTATTACCAGATACTGACCATTACCATGGTTACAGATCACAGCTCGTTGTTACCGCACCCTCAGAAGTGATGTCAGCTGAAGTGATCAGACATCACTTCCTGGCTTGTGGGTAATTAACAGAGGCCTGGGAGGCATGTTCCACCTGTCCGGTTCCACTTCATGTATATTGCACATTTCTGACTCTGTGACACAGCTGGATTGTTGGACACCTTGAGAAAGGTCCTGAATGGGGACCTAAACATTGGTGAGAGATTACCATTATATGTGGAACTGTTTTGACTTGTTTTGACCTTTTTTTTGAGTAAAGATATTACTTTGACTTTATCATTTTGTGTCTGGAGAGTGCTATCATTTCCACGGCTAGTGGAAAACTTTGCACTGTACTATGGGTTCATCCCCTAGTGGGTTGGGGCTTTGATTGGCACCCCAGCGGCTGTCTTTAGGTTGGGTGAGAATGTGGGACATTCCTCTTTTTATATATATATATATATATATATGTTTAAAATGTATGTGACAGGAGCAAGGTTGTCAATATAAAGGCAAATACAACAGGAGAACTCCACAGTGGTGTAATGATGCAGAGGGAGCATTGCTAAGAGGTCTATGAGTCAAGTGGCACAAGACCTTGGTTTATGCCACTGCACTGCAGATTAGTACTAGCATAGTAGTCCCAAGGGCCTTGTCTCGACATCCTGGAATTATTAAGGCTGACCATGGACTTTAGGATGCCAATCCTGGCAGTGGGGTCTTTCCAGATTGTTGAATAACCAAACTGTTACACGTGCTGTCTGCAATTCTGTTCTGTCAGTTTAATTGCTGCCCTATTCTGGCTAGTGGAAAACTCTGCACTATATATATATATATATTTATATATATGTTGTAACACTGTAGGGGTGCAAGGTGCCTTTTCCTGGGGAATATGGCAGCACGCAGCAGCTGAGGAACAACACAAGTCCAGTTTCTGGTACAACTGACCCCGGCCAGTTTTATTGAAACAGAAAATAAAACAAACCCCAAAATAAAAATACCTTGCCTGTCCGGCACTAACTAAACATAAGATATTCCTAACTGTCACTAAACAAAACACAGAGTTCTTCAGTACATACTGTATAGCTCACTTGCATCAGAAAGCGTGTCTCTCACACACAGATCCTGCAGCCTTCCCAGGCAGTCTGCCCATACTAATCAGGTTAGAAGCACTATATCACTCTTACACAGCTGAAACCCTGATTAGCCCTCTGTGAGGCCAAAGACCCGAACTGGGCCCAATGTCTAGAACTCGCCTTATCTCTCTCTCAGAGCCTTTACCCAGCTTTTACAGCAAACTGAAAAGGTTCAGACAAAACAAAAAGCATTTTTCCTAGAAGTTAACATTTTCTAAAACATCTAAGACAAGAACCTGGGACAAATATACCTGCCCTCAAACACTATCCCAGTGTTCTTGTCACATATCCCCCTCCCCTGTTTCGACCTAGGGGCCGGAACACTTGTAGCCCCCAAACAGAAGATGCGAGACAATGCATCTGCGTTGGCCAATTGTGTTCCCAGTCTATGTTCGACAGTAAACTTAAAGTCCTGCAACGCTAGAAACCATCTAGTTACACGAGCATTCTTGCCTCTATTTACATACATCCATTTTAAAGGGGCATGGTCTGTCACTAGTCTGAATTGTCTACCCAAGAGGTAATATCTCAAGGTATCTAGTGCCCACTTAATGGCCAAAGCCTTCTTTTCCACAATGGCATACCTTTTTTCATGCTCATTGAGTTTCCTACTCAAATAAATGATAGGGTGTTCGTCCCCATCTCTGGTTTGGGACAGCACAGCACCTATCCCTACCTCTGAGGCATCTGTCTGTACCACAAATTCTTTTGAAAAATCTGGTGTTATCAACACCGGTTGTGAACACAAAGCCACTTTTAACGCTTGGAACGCCTTTTCTGCATCAGGGTTCCATTTCACCACATTTGACTGCTTCCCTTTGGTAAGGTCTGACAACGGCACCGCTGTGGTTGCAAAATTAGGAATAAACCGTCTATAGTACCCAGTAATTCCCAAAAAAGCCCTTACCTGTTTTTTATTCACTGGACGAGGCCAGTTTTGAATAGCATCAACTTTATTCAATTGGGGCCTAATCAGACCTCTGCCTATGGTGAAGCCCAAGTATTTGACCTCCTCCATTGCGAGGCAGCACTTCTTTGGGTTAGCAGTTAACCCTGCCTCTCTGATTGAGTCCAGTACTGCTTGTACTTTAACCAAATGGGACCCCCAGTCTGTACTGTGAATTACCACATCATCCAAATAGGCAGCTGCATATTTTCTATGGGGCCTCAAAATTTTATCCATCGCCCGTTGAAAGGTTGCTGGAGCCCCATGCAACCCAAAGGGTAACATCTTATACTGGTACAGCCCCTCCGGAACCGAAAAGGCTGTTTTTTCTTTGGCGCTATCAGATAAAGGTATTTGCCAGTAACCTTTGGTCAGGTCCAATGTGGTGAGAAACCTGGCTGTTCCCAGCCTTTCTACAAGCTCATCCACACGGGGCATGGGGTATGCGTCAAACTTGGACACCTCATTTAACTTACGAAAGTCATTACAGAAGCGTATGCTACCGTCGGGCTTCGGGATGAGCACTATGGGACTGGACCACTCACTGTTAGACTCCTCTATGACTCCAAGTTCTAACATGGTTTTAACTTCCTTAGAAATAGCTTCTCGCTGAGCTTCAGGAATCCTATATGGCTTTAAATGAACCCTGACCCCTGGTTCTGTGACAATGTCATGTTTTATTATGGTCGTTCGGCCAGGCAGCTCTGAAAATACCTCCCTATTTTGGATGAGAAATTCTTTAACCTGATTGTTCTGATCAGCTGATAATGTCTCCGACACCTTCACTGCGGGAAGCAACCGGGGTGAAGACACCGAAGGGCAAGGCTCCGCTGACAGAGACAACCTATCTTTCCAGGGTTTGATTAAGTTAACATGGTAGATCTGTTCGGGTTTTCTCTTTCCCGGCTGGTATACTTTGTAATTAACCTCATTCACTTTTTCCCTAATCTCAAATGGACCCTGCCATTTAGCTAGGAATTTGCTTTCCACAGTGGGTACCAAAACAAGAACTCTATCTCCAGGAGCAAATTCCCGTATCTTGGCACTCCGGTTATAGACCCTCTGTTGAGCACTTTGGGCCTGTTCCATGTGCTCTCTGACAACAGGTACCACGGCTGCAATCCTATCCTGCATTTGTGTTACATGCTCAATAACGCTTCTATAAGGAGTGGGCTGTCCTTCCCACGTCTCTTTGGCAATATCCAACAGCCCTCTGGGGTGTCTACCATACAACAAATCAAATGGAGAAAACCCCGTAGAGGACTGAGGAACTTCTCTGATGGCCATTAACAAGTAGGGCAACAAACAATCCCAGTTTTTCCCATCTCTCTCAACAACCTTTTTTAACATACTTTTTAATGTTTTATTAAACCTTTCCACCAACCCGTCAGTTTGGGGATGGTAGATGGACGTCCTGAGGTGAGTGACCTTAAATAACTTGCACAATTCTTTCATGATCCTTGACATAAATGGAGTACCTTGGTCAGTCAAAATTTCTTTTGGTATTCCCACTCTACTAAATACCTGCACCAGCTCCCTAGCTATCGCCTTGGTTGTGATAGTGCATAAAGGGACAGCCTCAGGATATCGAGTGGCATAGTCCATAATTACCAGGATATACTGATGGCCCCGAGCAGACTTTAACAAGGGCCCCACGAGATCCATGGCTATTCTGTCAAACGGGACCTCTATAATAGGCATGGGAACTAGTGAGCTCCTGAAATGGGGTCTAGGGGCATGATACTGGCATTCAGGACAGGAAGAACAATATTCAGACACTTCTTTATAAACCCCTGGCCAAAAGAACCTTTGTAAAACTCTTTCAGTGGTTTTTTCTGCCCCTAAATGTTCTGCGGTAACGTGACTATGAGCTAAATCTAGTACCGTTCTCCGATAAGGCTGGGGAACTACCAGCTGTTCCACCACATCCTCACCCCTTTTGACAATGTGGTACAAGAGCTCATTACAGATGGCCATGTGGGGATACATAACCCTGTCACCTGGTACCACAGGTTCCCCATTAACAATCTTAACATTCTCTCTAGCCTTTATTAAGGTAGGATCCTTTAACTGTTCAGACGCAAACAGATCCTTCTTTATCTCCAGGTCAGGCACGCTTTCAGTTCTAACTACTATGTCTCTGTTCCCGGCAAGAGGGTCCTCACTGGACTCCCCATCTGTCACTTCCCCAGCCAAACTAGCAAAAGGCAAAGGGCCAGAAAGTTCCGAAGACCCACGTACATCCATAAAATCACCGGTATTATCAACTGGCTTTTTACTTCTCACATCTGTTGATAACCGTGATTCCCACAGTTTCCAAAAATGAGGAAAATCCCTCCCTATTATGGCCTCATGCACCAAGGTAGGGACCAGTCCCACTTTAACCATTGCTGACCCACAACAAGTTTCTATATTCACCTCAGCAGTGGCATAATGTTGGGTATCCCCATGTATGCAAGTTACCCCAATAGGTATTTGCTGGACCTTTAAGGGGTTCACTAACCCAGCTTTCACGAGGGTAACTAAACTTCCTGAATCTAGCAAGGCCTCTACCCAGTTACCTTCTAAGAACACATCACACATTTGTTTTTCCAGCTCAGGTGAAGGTACCACAGTACAGGCTAACCTAGCAAAGAAAGACATTCTGCGACATTCAAAGGCAGCATCACATTGCATGGGTTCTTGCGTGACTGGGCAATTGGCAATAACATGACCTGGCATACCACACCTAAAACATTTAACCACACGATTATCAACCCATTTGGGCAGCATAGACCGTTCTAGCCCCATTGGCCTGTTTCCAGGGCCAGTGTTTACAGTCTCTCCAGCCTTGCGTTCTCTTAACCGCCCAGCAACGTTTTCCCACGGAACAGTCTTACCAGTCTTTACTGAAGGGCGCTGTCGAGGATCTATGGGTTGCTGGGTGGTCATCAGTAGTTCCTCTGCTGCCAAATACCTCTCTACCATGTCCACTAATTGGTCAGCAGTACCCGGGTTTCCATGGCTCACCCACTTGCGCAGGACCATGGGCAAAGATCTCAAGTAGCGGTCCATGACGACTCTTTCCACCATCTGGGGACCAGTTAATGTCTCTGGCTGTAGCCATTTTTTTGTTAGCTGAATAAGGTCGTGCATCTGGGAGCGCGGAGGCTTCTCCATGGCGTACAGCCAACGGTGCACCCGTTGTGCTCGTACTGACAGCGTGACTCCCAGGCGGGTCAGGATCTCAGTCTTTAGTTTATCATAGTCCCGAGCCTCAGCAGGGCTTAAATCAAAGTAAGCTTTTTGGGGCTCACCTGACAGGAAAGGTGCCAGCAGACTGGCCCACTGTGCTTTCGGCCAGTTCTCACGCTCGGCAGTCCTTTCAAACGTGGTCAGATAGGCCTCCACATCATCAGCCTCTGTCATTTTCTGCAGGAAGTGACTGGCTCGTATAGAACTAGAGCTGGTTGGAGCACTGACGGCCACATCTCCAACCCGAGCTGCAAGTCTCTGCACCACTTCTGCTAAGGCCTCTCTATCCTGACGCTGTTGCCTGTAAAGTTCATCAACAACTGCCTGCTGTTGTCTCTTATTTTCCTCCATTGCCACCTGCTGCTGTCTTATATTTTCCTCCATTGCCACCTGCTGCTGTCTGTTGGCCTCCTGCTGTAGTCTCCAATTTTCCTCCATTGCCACCTGCTGCTGTCGGTTGGCCTCCTGCTGAGCCGCTGTAGCTTGCAGCAAGGCTTTTAGCAGATCCTCCATGTCAACAGATTTTTCAGGCGGCTTTGTAGCTGCTTTCACCCAGGACATATATCAAACCCTCAGGGGTGAGTCTCAGTAACTTCACACTGGGCTGTATCTGCATAAACCACCGTTTTCTGCAGGCCTCACAAAGCTGCTGCTTTCACTTATGCGCAGAACGGCCTGCTCGCATTCTCCACCAAGTTGTAACACTGTAGGGGTGCAAGGTGCCTTTTCCTGGGGAATATGGCAGCACGCAGCAGCTGAGGAACAACACAAGTCCAGTTTCTGGTACAACTGACCCCGGCCAGTTTTATTGAAACAGAAAATAAAACAAACCCCAAAATAAAAATACCTTGCCTGTCCGGCACTAACTAAACATAAGATATTCCTAACTGTCACTAAACAAAACACAGAGTTCTTCAGTACATACTGTATAGCTCACTTGCATCAGAAAGCGTGTCTCTCACACACAGATCCTGCAGCCTTCCCAGGCAGTCTGCCCATACTAATCAGGTTAGAAGCACTATATCACTCTTACACAGCTGAAACCCTGATTAGCCCTCTGTGAGGCCAAAGACCCGAACTGGGCCCAATGTCTAGAACTCGCCTTATCTCTCTCTCAGAGCCTTTACCCAGCTTTTACAGCAAACTGAAAAGGTTCAGACAAAACAAAAAGCATTTTTCCTAGAAGTTAACATTTTCTAAAACATGTAAGACAAGAACCTGGGACAAATATACCTGCCCTCAAACACTATCCCAGTGTTCTTGTCACAATATATATATATATATATATATATATAGTATTATAGTATTTATTTGGCCTTGTATGAATTCAAAATGCAACCCTGGTGGCAGTAGATTAGCCTTTTGGTGACTGAACAACTTTGACAAATAATGCACTGCATACAGTACATAAAGAAGTACTGAACAATATCTGCCGATCTATGTACTGTGACACTATGACTAAGGTACCAGCTCAATGACCAGCTAATATTTAAATTCTATTTGCAATTAGCAGTTTTAGAAAAAAGACCAAATTAGGTTTGAAGTGGGGGGACAAAGACCGGTTAGCCCTATGTCTACATAGCATTTTCTGTTACATTTTACAGCTACTGTAAGTTTCGTTTAGTACCAAATCTATTAAAGTACAGCTCATAACTACCATTTTATTGCATTTATGTACAGAATGTTTGGGCTTTTACTGTATCCTTTCATTAAACTGATTATGCCACATTTTAATTGGCTTGTTTCTTCTGGTTCACAACCCTATCTTCTGATGCTCTTGACATTTTTTTCTGTGATATGTCTTCAGATTTGCTGATCTTGTTCAGTAGCTCCTACAGTAAATTGAATTTGAGATGGAGTCTGATTGTCAACATGAAATATTATAGATGGGTCTTCCCTCTGTTAAAATAGATACAAATATATTGTTTTTTGTGAAATACTCAAATACCTTTTTATGTGCCTTGATTAAAACCTGAAAACATTTATTTTTATAACTATCTTCCTGTCATAGAAAGCAATCTAGATTTTGAAGTTCAGTAGATTCTGTTTTTGTGGTGTACTGTATTGTACCTTACAAAATGTTGTACATTGGAATGCGTAAACTTGACTTATTGGAGGGCAAAAGTAACCCCTGCAATGCACATACTTAAGTGAATATGAAGCCCCAAGGTCTCTACTCATTGTCCATGGTGATTCATGTTCCTACATGGGTGTTCACAAGTCACTTCCAGCAGTGAACACTGACTTTCATACTGTACAGTGTAAGACTCATGGAGAACTCCTGTGAATGCAATGTGAAGACTAATGTACCTACATACGGATGATTTTTTGTCCCGGCATTACTTATTAGCCTTGGATAGATTCTTGTCTTATGAAATATATGTGTGATTCTGTTTTTATCTGTCCTCTCCTTTACCCTGACTTAATTGCCACTATCCCAACAAACACTTTTACCAGCTGGAACTAGCCTCATTATGTCATACTTTATTTATAAATTGTTAAGTGGGTGGTCTCTTCAGCATTAAAATGTAGCAAAGTCATTTCTACTCTTCCTCAGGGCTGTCCTTTGTTACCTGTCTTTTGTCCTATACCGAAGATTTTATTCTGCCAAATATCAAATAGCTTCTGTAGGTGATTTGCTTAAGTAAATGAAATATTGCAGCTATGATTAGGAATTATTATTGAAATCTGAAACATGCCATGAATCCCAGGGAGAGGTGGAAATTTTGGAATAGAGAATAAATGGAACAGCTAAAATACATGGGGGTGCAATGCTGGCTAAAAAATGGATGAATTACAAAAACTAAACCAATTTGATAGCTGTTTCTTGAGTTTTCAGGCTGCAAAATTTACTGAAAATTCTACTGAGTGGGGAAAGTAGTAAGAAAAGAGCATTCAAGGTTGCAAAAGACAATTAGTAGCATACTTAGAAATCATGTTATTTATGGAAATGTACCATTGTTAGGAAATACAATTAGACATTTTAATAAACAAATACAAAAATAATATTATTTAGTGTAGGGTTACAATGAACCAGTGCAAAGACTCACAGCAGACGTAGAAGAAAAATAGGGTAGACAGAATCTCTTTTACCTCAACTTTACATGAGTACAGTGCCGTTTCTTGCGGTGGGCGAGCCGTGCAACCGCAAGGGGGCGCCCGCCGCGGCACTTTGTGTGTCCTTGTCTGCTGATCCTCACTCTTCCCGAGCACTTCTGCTCGGGGGGCGGAGTTTCGCAGAATGACGCGATTGCGTCGTGACGTCACAACGCAATCGCGTCATTCCACGAAACCACGCCCCCCGAGCAGGAGTACTCGGGATGATGGAGGAGGAGCAGACAAGCTGGAAGGAGGAGGTGGCCGGCGCAAAGGAGGTGAGGCGGCCCGATCCGAAGAGCGGAAAGATTCTCTATATGTAAGTAGTCTCTCTCTCCCCCCCTCCCTCTCCCTTCCTTCCCCCCCACTTGACACCTGCCTGCCGCACTGTATAAAATGGGGACACCTGCCTGCGTACTGTGTAAAATGGGGACACCTGCCTGCGTACTGTGTAAAATGGGGACACCTGCCTGCATACTGTGTAAAATGGGGACACCTGCCTGCGTACTGTGTAAAATGGGGACACCTGCCTGCGTCCTGTGTAAAAAGGGGACACCTGCCTGTATACTGTGTAATTTGGACACTTGCCTGCCGTAATGTGTAAAATGGGGACACCTGCCTGCGTACTGTGTAAAATGGGGACACGTTCCTGCGTACTGTGTAAAATGGAGACACCTGCCTGCCGTAATGTGTAAAATGGGGACACCTGCCTGCCGTAATGTGTAAAATGGGGACACTTGCCTGCCGCACTGTGTAAAATGGGGACACCTGCCTGCATACTGTGTAATTTGGACACTTGCCTGCCGTAATGTGTAAAATGAGGACACCTGCCTGCGTACTGTGTAAAATGGGGACACGTGCCTGCGTACTGTGTAAAATGGAGACACCTGCCTGCCGTAATGTGTAAAATGGGGACACCTGCCAGCCGTAATGTGTAAAATGGGGACACTTGCCTGCCGCACTGTGTAAAATGGGGACACCTGCCTGCATACTGTGTAATTTGGACACTTGCCTACCGTAATGTGTAAAATGGGGACACCTGCCTGCGTACTGTGTAAAATGGGGACACTTGCCTGCCGCACTGTGTAAAATGGGGACACCTGCCTGCATACTGTGTAATTTGGACACTTGCCTGCCGTAATGTGTAAAATGGGGACACCTGCCTGCCGTACTGTGTAAAATGGGGACACCTGCCTGCCGTTATGTGTAAAATGGGGACACCTGCCTGCATACTGTGTAATTTGGACACTTGCCTGCCGTAATTTGTAAAATGGGGAACCCTGCCTGCCGTACTGTGCAAAATGGGGACATGTGCCTGCCATACTGTGCAACATGGGGACACATGCCTGCGTACTGTGTAAAATGGGGACACCTGCCTGCTGTTATGTGTAAAATGGGGACACCTGCCTGCCGTAATGTGTAAAATGGGGAGTCTTGCCTGCCGTAATGTGTAAAATGGGTACACCTGCCTGCCGCACTGTGTAAAATGGGGAAACGTGCCTGCCTTACTGTGTAAAATGGGTACACCTGCCTGCCGCACTGTGTAAAATGGGGACACGTGCCTGCCATACTGTGTAAAATGGGGACACGTGCCTGCCATACTGTGTAAAATGGGGACACTTGCCTGCCGTACTGTGTAAAATGGGGACTTTTGATTTTTTGATTTTTCCCTGTGGTGGCCGTGATGATATCAGATGAGGCCACGCTTACTTTAATGAGACCACGCCCATTTTAATGAGGTCACACACCCTTGCCGGGATCGCTTCATGTCAGCGCTAACTCCTTGTGCCTGGAACCTGCCATTACCAGTCATTATTACTTGTCCGATTACTGGACTCATGTCTCTGCTTACGCCTCTCTGTACTGGACTACTCAAGTGTACTCCAGTGCCTACCAATTTCTAGTGAACTCTGCTACTAAATTATTGTATATCTGTTGTCTGCCGCTAACCTTGGTACATCTTGGTAAGCCTACATCCAGTTTCTCTGTTGTTTTCAGTATCTGCAAATCAAGTATACAACATTCATGAACATCTGCCGTGTCAAGTATTCACCTGTATAATCTGATTTTATGCTATGCAAGTAGTACACACTTGTGAATATCGGCTTCTCCTATTCCAAGTGTTACTGTATATCCAGTCACAGTTTGTATTACTAAATTGCCTGTTTACCAGCCACACCCTTGTTGGATTGCCTGTGCTGGACTTTTGTATCCTGCAATAAACACCCTCAGTTTCTGGTACACTCTGGGGGGTTTTGCATAACAATGACTTTTACTGAAAATGCCTCTCCTGATATTTCTCCTGATATTCTATGGGAAGGTCACAAGACCACTCTTCATGGCCAATTTATAGCTAAAGCATCTGTAACATGGAAAAAGGCAACTCAGGAGATTTTGTAATTAGAGTCTCAAATATCAGCCTTATTAGATCAACGTTAATTTTCTTCACTGCTTCTCTTCTATACCAGATAGAACACCTTAAAGGTCAGTTGAATGCCCTCCTGTCTCACTGGGCAGCAGATATTCTGCAGAAGCTATGTCAGCTGTTTTACAATAAAGCTGACAAAATTGATACCCTGTTAGCAAATAAATTGCGATGCAATCAAGCTTTAGTATAATAGATAAATTGTTCTCTTATAAATTATGAACTAATACTAATAACTACCACCTAAGATCCCAAAATAATGGTGGAAGAGTTTAGGGATTTTTATAGCTCTCTTTATAATTTACTCCTCCTCTAATGGGCCTAAGAGGTTATGTTCATAGTAAATTACCATTCCTTTGCCATGAGTATCAGAATCCCAAAGCTCAATATAAAAAGAGAGAAACACCCATCCTTACTTTTGGCACTGGAAGCTGAGAAAGCATTCAACCATATTTCCTGGCCCTTTGCTTTTGGAGTATTCAAGAGGATGGGTTTCGTTGGAAAGTTCTTGGATGTTATCTCAGCTTTACAGTATATTGATCACCCACAGCAACAGTTTCTGTTAACCATATCATCTCTTCCTCTATTAGAATCATCAACGGTACCAGGCAGGGATGCCCTTTTTCTCCCCTGCTTTTTGCCTTAGTCATGGAACCCCTAGTTGTGAGGATTCTCAGAAAACACAGCATTTCCAGTATGCAGGCTGGTCCTTCAGAGCATAAAATTGTGTTATACGCAGATGATGTCTTGATGTCGCTAAGTAACCCAGCTCAATCACTCTGACCGTTCTACTCTGAGATCAATCTCTACTCTGACTGTTAAGGTTATAACATCAACACTAGTAAAACAGCAGTGCTCGATTTCTATATCAATGGACCAATGAATATCTCCTTTTAAGGAGTTTAAATAGCATAAACAGATATTCAAATATTTAGGTATTTTCCATCACCACCCATTTTTTCAGGCTAATAAGCCCCATATTTTAGATTAAATTAAATATGACGTGATGCCTGAGTCTAGCCACTTTATTTCATGGATGGGCAGAGTTAACTGGGTGAAGATTAACTTGCTCTCTCCATTCTTCTACCTTTTCTTGACCCTTCCAATATCTACTCTCCTCTAAGCCTTTACATTTTTACCACCCTATACTTTTTTGGGGGTGAATGAATACCCTTGGATATGCTAACAGTTGCTGCAACATCCTACACATAGTGGTGGGCTGGGTATTCCTGACTTTAAATGGTATTTATTTGCACAACATGCAGATTTTATACAATGGTGTAAACCTGGTGCTTGGAAGATCTGAGTTACTATTGAGGCTGACAAACTGGGTCTATCCATGGTCTCCTCCCTCCTCTGAATACCAAAGTCACGTCATCATAGAAATGTTGCTTCTTATATGATAGTCTCCAACTCATTGTCTATATGGGATTATGCTAACAGGAAAGTTATTGTTCCATAGTTCTTTTCCCATTATCCCGATTCTTCACAATCTCAATTTCCTTCAAGGTAGAAACAAGATCTAATTTCTTCATGGAAAGAAAGAGGTTTTCTTTACTTAAATGATATTACAAAGGATGCAAATTTTGATCAGTTCTCCCAGATTCAGGCAGACACAGCTCTTCCTTCTAGGAATTTTATCAAATTTGTACAACTCAGACTCTTTCACTCTAAAATGAAACACCTCCTCGCTAGTAGTCCCCTTTCTACCTTCGAGGCTTTAATTATGAGTCATGCTGTGACCAAAAGCTTAATCTCTCTCTTGTATAATTTGCTTGTTGAGGAGGCTTCTTTACGTGATCCTCATAAACAGGCTTGGTCAGTGGATTTGGGTACCACTTTAGATGATGAGGAGTGGATAGAGGTCTGGGATAATGCTGCCACTTGTTCCATATGTGTTAGAATCATGGAGAATATTTGTTATTATATAGATGGTACTATGTGCCCTCTCCCAGGAGCATCATGTATCCCGGCACACCGTATAGATGCTGGAGAAGATGTTCTATGGAGGGCATCTTTCTACATACATGGTGGTGGCACTGTCCAAAGATAATACCTCTTTGGAAGGAAGCCATTCGTCTTATAACACACTGTTTTAATATTTCCATTCCATACTATCCTGAGTATGTTCTCCTTCCTTTGGGCTTCCCTATGTTGACTAGGCACCAAAATAAATGATTGCATTATATATTTACTGCCATGACCTGCCAGTTAGCCGTGGATTGGAAAACCCCCACTTCTCCATCTATGCATTCTATTTTCTCCCAGATTTGCTACATTTATCACATGGAGTATGACTACCATTATCAATAATTCCTCCAAATCATTTGACTCTTGGTAAGCACTCAGTAAGCCTCTCTCAACAACCCCCTCCAACTTTGCTTTGTAACTGCCAAATATACACATTAACTTACTCAGGTTTCTACCCCACCCCTGAAGTTCCCCTTTCTTGTTCTACTTCTCTTTATCTTTTTGCCTTTCCTTTTCCTTTATGACCTAACTCACTGTTGTGTATGCTAGAGTTTTTCTTTTCTTAATAAGTTTTATCCTTAAAAATTCATCACAAATGAGCTTGTTTTGTATGGACTTGATATCCACTTTTTTTCATTATTTTGTTATTGTGATGTTGCTGCTCATTGTGATCTACCCAAAAAAGTGTATTAAAAAAATCTAAATCTAGACCAGAAAAAAATGTTTCTCTAAGGTATGATTATTAAAAAAGTTCTCTACATAAAATCTAATCCATAATGTATCTACAGATTAAATTAGGATTCTAAAGATGAATATGAGGAAAAAAAATTCCCCTTCCTCCTAAGTACATTGAAGAATTTTCCAACTTAATTTTGTTTTTTTAGTGTTCCAAATAAATGTGTGAAATGTACATATATCTTTTATTCATAAGTTGAAGTGACAGGTTGGAGAAACTGCAATGGATACAGCGGTTCAGGAAAAATTCTATTTTTTTTAGATTGGCCATACCTAAGTATGAAAGCTGAAAATGATGGTAACTCTCCAATTCCACAAAGACCTTACTTATTATAGAGGTAACATTCAAGGAATATAAGTTGTGTATAGATATGTGTGGCTGCAGTGCGTATGCATTATGTTGTGGTTGCAGTGTGTATGCATCACAGCTCACAACTCCTGGAACAGTGGGGCGTACGCTATGCTGGCTTTTGAATGAGAGTCACTTTCAGTCTAATAGGAGTCGGCTAGCAATGTGTACTCAGCATCATGCCATGATACGTATGCATGGGGGTACTGCTACAGAACGCTGAAATATGCAACAAAAACATAGCGGAACACTTCTGTATTTTTGGGTAATTGTATACCCAGGTAAGGTATACTATACATACAACATTGCAATCCTGCCAGACTTCCTCTTGATTTGAAAGGTCTGTTACAGTACCTAGGGCCAATGCCATAGATTTATCAAGATTGAATGTAAATCCAGAAATATGACCAAATTGTTTTCATTTTTCAAATAGAGGGGTAAAATAATCTCTGGGATTGCTATAAAGAGCA
This sequence comes from Pseudophryne corroboree, assembly GCF_028390025.1. NCBI lineage: Eukaryota > Metazoa > Chordata > Amphibia > Anura > Myobatrachidae > Pseudophryne > Pseudophryne corroboree. The sequence goes on along the minus strand of NC_086448.1, from coordinate 625,159,191 downwards.
GGAGGCCATCTACAAAGGCCAAAAGCCCTACGAAACAATGACAAATTCTGATGGGTGTGAATTAGCAGGTTGAGTGTAAAATGTAAATAAAAGAGGTGATAGAAGAAACATCTGTATGGAATTACCAAGAAGGACATTGACTAGGAATTTTGTTCATGGATTCAAATTAAGATATTTGACTGCATTAATAAGGGTGATACAAATTCTCTATAATCCAAGACTAGGGGTCACAAGTGGAAAGGGGATGGGGGGTGGGGCTGTACTGCACACCCTATTACTAAAGATATTAAGAGGTGCTATCATGCTAAGGCTTCTAATAGTATGCTGGAGGAGGAGAAATGCAGATGCACACTCCTTGCACTGAGAACACTGATAGTAAGAATAATTTAAACTCTCACAATTAACATGGAGTATAATTAAAGTTCTTAGCACACATTTGTGCAAATATGCGGGCCCATGTACCGCGACCAGGTGACTTCATCACATGGGTTCCTAACATTCCAAATAATGTCACATTATATAAATTTATCCAGGTCTTACCTTTAAATAGTGCCCTTATTAATGTGTGATCTGAAATGCAGGAACCTTGCTAATTAAAACACCTGAGGGTAAATGGGAGGGTTGTCAATACTAGAGGAAGAAAGCCTTTCCTTCTAGTGTACAATATATACACAAGTACAGAGGAAAAAGGGGGGGGGGGGTGGACTGCACATCCTATTGCTAAAGATATTAAGAGGTGCTATCACGCTGAGGCTTCTAATATTATGCTGGAGGAAGAGAAATGCAGATGCACACTCCTAGCACTAAGAACACTGATAGCAAGAATTATTTAAATAAACCCTCAAAACTAACATAGAGCATAATTGAAATGGTATGAGTTTGCCAGAGGTGCGTGATGCCGGGCAATCTCTGAGGTTTTTTTAAAGCTCCAATCATTTACAAGGCAAAGCATGCCTTGTAAATGATTGGCACTTTAAAAAAATCTTCCACATTGGCTGACATCCCGCACCTATGGTAAACTCAGACCCTATTACATATGCCCCTAAGAATAGGTATTCCCAAAGCATTTTATCTAAGGCCTTCTCAGCATTCAGTCTCAATAGCATATTTAAAGACTTCTAATGTGCAGCAGAAGAGGCCAAAACCACAACCGCCCAAAAAACAATCTGAATAAAGAATTATGCCCATGCATAAACCTAAGTTGATATGGGGTCAGAAGCATTGGCATAGCACATCATTTTTGCTAGGATTTTGTAATCTTGGTTGAGCAATGTAATGGATCTATATAAAGAAAACAAGAAGGTGTCCTTGTCCGGTTTGGGTAAAAGAATTGTCATTGCCTCATTAAAAGAAAGGTATGCAATATTGTGAAAGCAAATTTGTTGCAGTAAGTTAGTCAGCTGCAGGCAGTGTGGGGTTCTGACCTGAGCAGCACTTAGCGGAGGTGATCATCTCAGCTGCTGGAGAGGAAATATGGGGCAATGGCTGTGGGAGGTGATCAGCTGTGGGGAGAAGAAGTAACACTCGGCTGAGCCAAGGGAAAAATATAAAAATTGTGCGCCATCCGAGACCAATTCTTTCCCTTTCTTGATAAACAACTTACCCTGCTTTTGTCTGATATCATTTCTGAGTGCCGCCCATCTGTCTGCTATATATATATATATATATATATATATATATAAAAGTTTAAAGCAAGAGGTTATTCTTCTAATGTATAAGCTAACGCGAGGGACCGTGTAAGTAGGTTAACTAGAGAAGAAACACTCACTAGAAAATCTCCAATTGAAAAAGAAGATAGAATACACTGGGTGCATACGTATAATACGGCAGACAAGAGTATTAAACAAACTTCCCAGTCATTATGGCCAATTATTCAACAAGATAAGGAACTGAAAATGTTGAAACACACTAGCATCATGTCATGTTACAAAAGAGGTCGTAACATCCGGGATTGGCTAGTACGTACAGATATATCCAAAAGGACCGCCTATAATGTACAAAAAAGACCAAATGGTTGCTACAGATGCGTGGGATGTACAACCTGCAGTTTTATGATTGCTTCTAAATACATTATGCATCCACATAATGGACAGAAATTTCTTATTCATCATCCTCTTACATGTCTCAGTACCTACGTAATCTATGCTATAAAATGTCCCTGCGGCCTGTATTACATAGGCAAGACCATTAGAACATTCAGAGAGAGAATTGCCCAGCACCGCTCCGCAATCAGAGCAGCTATTTCAGGAAAGGACAATGACCAACCGGTAGCAAGACACTTTGCCCAGGAGAAACACAATTTATCAACGCTGAGATATGTGATCATCGATCATGTTCCGGACGATCTCCGTGGTGGAGATAGAGGGAAACGATTGTTGTGTCTAGAAGCACAGTGGATATTTAAGCTGGACACTGTCAAACCTGGTGGCCTTAATGAGCATTTAACATTTAGCTCTTTCCTTTAAATTAATATATAATTTAGTCCCATATGTCATTTGATTGGTAGTTAATAATATGAAACTTTGTATCCATAGATTTGGAATCAGTAATATAATATGTCTTTACAATATGGTTTCATACTAGGGATTCCGGATTGTGCTGCAACTATATGTTTTTTATAACACTTATATGTAGTTTGTTTTTAATTTTCCATAGTGCATCCCACTTCCTATGTATTCTGGTTGCCATGCCAACGCCCCGACAAGCAGCAGACAACACTTTCCGGAAAGGTAGGCGGTGACGACACCGAGGATTCTGACTAGGGGACTGAAGTTTCGGCCCCCGTATACATCATTTCCTGGTGTTTGGTCGCTAAGCTACATGCCGCCGGTGAGTGGGAGGATGCGGCGTGACGTCACTGAAACGCTTGCGGAGACGTTCGCCGGAAGTGACGTACACCGGAAGTGCGGGCGGCCCAGGATCAGGAACGGGAGATGCACGTGTGGAGATGATCTGTTGGAGGGTATTTAGGTAAGAACACTGTGAATGTTTTGTTGTATGTTTGTCGCTTGAAAAAGGAGTAAAATCCGAAACGTCGCATTGCCATCCGTGGTGTCTGCTTCCTCATTTATACAAGACCGCTGAGTGCCTCTCATCTCGTCCTCTACATCTTCTCTGGAGCTGAGCACCGCAGCAGTTGATTTCAGGAAAGTGGAGTGCCAGTCATTTGCCTATATATATATATATATATATATATATATATATATATATAAACGACCATGTAAGAAGGCACTCAGGAGACATCAATGATAGCAAAAGATTCAAAGTGTATTCACGGTCACGGTCGAGTACTTTCGGGGACAGCACCCCGTCCTCAGGACCACACCAATACAGCACAAACAATACAAGTACAATAAACTTACCCCCTTATACCCCTACACATGCCGCAATCTCCTCCCCTGATGCCGCCGTTAAGCTCCCGGGACCCGCCAGCCAAGGACGCACCCGATGATGCACTTCCGGAAGTCGCTCCGCCGTCACCATAGGAACGCCAGCATGCTTTCCAACAGTCGGACCAGATGCGTTCCACCAGTGTTAACTCAGGGCAGCCCCATCCGGCGAGAACCTAAGGCCAATAGTACAGCATAGAGTTAGTGACTGCAGCAGGCATAATGCTTCTAAACATTACATATAGAAAAAAAGGTTACATATAGAAAAAATTAAATCACATGCATATACACTGTGCGGAAGGAATGTCATATCTATAAAAACAAAACGCAAACATCAACAGCAGTATCAATATATCATATATCCCAGAGACCATATATACAAAGAGGAAGACATATATTACACCAGGGAATTCCAATTGATTTTGTCATTGAGGCCCCCAGGTTTAGTAGTCCCAAGCCTCAAAATCCAGCGGGACTCTTTAATCAATAATGATTTAGCCCTATCCCCACCTCGTAAGGATTCAGGGACATGGTCTATAATAAAATATCGGATAGACTCAAGGGGGTGGTTGGAATCCTTAAAATGACGTGGTACTGGTTGATCTATATCTTTACCATTAAGGGAAAGTCTAATGGCGGATCTGTGGGCGTTCATTCGTTCTTTAAACTTCCGAGTGGTCTGCCCGACATAGTATAAACCACACGGACAGACCACAACATATACCACATGAGTGGTATTACAAGTTAGCACAAACCTAATGTCGTACATCTTATCACCATGAGGGTGCTTAAACTTCTTACATGGGATAATGAACTTACATGTAGTACAATCATTACAGGAATAACACCCCGCTGGTTTTATATAAGTATTAGGGGCCTTACAGATATTACGTCCTGATATATCCGTATGTACTAAACGATCTCCCAAATTGCTACCTCGCCGAAAGGCAGCAATAGGTCTCTTACCCTGAAAAATAGACAGATCTTTGTCGGTACTAATTATGGGCCAAAGAGCTTTACTAGCTCTCTTCACAATAGGGCTAGCAACAGTAAAGTCACTACTCCAAGGTAAAGTGTTCTACTGATCTCGGACTTTGGTTTCCAACAAAGCCGGTTTAGGCATATTAAGGACTTTTACTTTTTGTTCTTCTAAAAGTTTACTATCATACCCTCTACATGCAAACCTAGCTACTACTTTATCAACCTCACAGGATGCTTTGTCTTTATTACTGGAGATGCGAGCAACTCGCATCATCTGGGATAAGGGCAGTCCCTTCTTTAACGCAATAGGATGGTGGCTCGTTGCCACCAAAAGAGTATTCCTGTCGGTGGGTTTTTAATTAAACTGTAGTCTCAAATCTATGGTTCACTATATTAACCTGAACATCCAAAAAGTTAGTGTTGGTATGACTATAGGTATACGTAAACTTAATGGGGGTCTGTAGGTTATTGATCTCACCCATCATGTCCAAAAACATTTCTACACCACCTGTCCAGAGTAGGAAAACATCATCGATGTACCTCTTATAAAGCAAAATATGTCGGCTACGATCAGGGTCAGAGAAAAATATCTTAGATTCAAAATCAAACATGTAAATGTTTGCATAAGAGGGGGCGACAGAAGACCCCATCGCACACCCTCTTAATTGCAAATAATACTTACTGTCAAACAAAAAATAATTACGACATAAGGTAAGCTCCAAGAGATGTAAGAACAGATCATGGTCAAATACCTCTACTGGTACATTAGTTTCAATAAACTGCCTCATCGCCCTCATACCCCCCTCATGAGGGATGCTAGTATATAAACTACTAATATCTAAGCAGCACATCAATGTCTCAGATGGAAGATCCGGAAAGTCCTTCAGAATATTCAAAAACGAAGTAGTGTCCTTCAAAAAAGAGTCTTGATGTAACAAGCAGGGTTGCAAAATGCAATCCAGAAACTGTGATACCGGTGAGTATAAAGAGTCCCTAGCCGAGATTATCGGCCTCCCTGGGGGTTTGTCTTCATTCTTATGTATTTTTGGAATTGTGTACAGTACTGGAATTTTAGGGTACTGCACACATAATGCTTCAAAGATCCTTTTGGAGATCTTGTGCTCAGAAAGTGCCTTTGTTAGAATTTGAAGTAGTTCCTTCTGGTAGGATGCAGTCGGGTCACAGGATAACTTCTTATACACCTCTAAATCTGAAAGCTGAGAGACGATCTCAGAACGGTAGTCGTCAATGTTCTGAATGACAATCGCCCCGCCTTTATCGGCGGGTCTTATAACTTTAAATTCATTGTGGAAATTAGTAGGTACGAAGCTTAGGCCACGGTTCATTACTTGAAGTTCCTCTGTGGATAAAGTCCTATTCGAGAGGTTAAAGATTAAGTTGTTTTCTTCTTCTCCTGAACTTTTCTTACCCCTCTGGTTCTGCCTGCTCCTGCGGGTGGGAGTTCGTCTAATACTCTCGCAGGGTTTTTCTTTCCCGCATCTAAAGCGATAGGTCTGGTCCTACTTCCATCCTCAGACTCAGATACCGCAAAGTCACTGTCAGTGCTGGATCTGCCCTCTGCTCCATGAGGGTGTTGCTGCTTTCGCTTCTGCCACGGTCACTGTCTACTTTTAGCAGTTGATCTCTCCTGCCCGCCTCCACCTGTGAGCCATCTATACACCCGATATTCATCATAGTCTGCATCTACAGCAAACCTCTTGCTCCTTTTAAATTTGAGCAATTCTCTGCGATATTGATCACATTGAGACTCCAGCCGTTCGATCCATTTTACATCGGAATCCTCCTCCAGTATTTTAAGATAGTCTTTTTCATATGTAGCTATCTTCTGACGGGTGACCTGTAGTTCCCTGTTCGCCTCCTCAACCACCAGAATCATCAGATCAAATGCACACTTGTTTAATATGGCCACCCATTTCCTTACGAACTCTGGGTTATTTCGGCCAATGGTGGGCACATTTTTCACCCTGAACCCACGTGGGATTTTATGATCTCTGAAATAATCCGATAAAGATACACTGTGTAATAAAAAATCTATTTCACGCCTTTTCATCCTGAGAAGTTGATGATACACATCATCAGGTTGATATGAAATATCAGTTGTAGATACAACTTCCTTAGATAAAATCCGGTTAATTTTATCAGCACTGTAACTGAAAGTTTCCCCCAATGGTGTCACCAGTACGCCATGTCCAGGATTCTGGTCCGCTGCCAGCGAACCCGGTATGCTTGACTCCATGGGGATGCAATCTAAAAAGTAATGTTCAGTAGCTGAGGTAACTTCAGAAAATAACACTCTCTTAAAAGAGACTAAATGCAGGTGCCTTGCAACTTATGCTTAATGCAAGCACAACAATACAAATCCATCTACTGCCGGCACTCTGTTCACAAAGCAGCTTGCTCCGGTGCCATTTCAAGATTCAGATAAACGACCATGTAAGAAGGCACTCAGGAGACATCAATGATAGCAAAAGATTCAAAGTGTATTCACGGTCACGGTCGAGTACTTTCGGGGACAGCACCCCGTCCTCAGGACCACACCAATACAGCACAAACAATACAAGTACAATAAACTTACCCCCTTATACCCCTACTCATGCCGCAATCTCCTCCCCTGATGCCGCCGTGCAGCTCCCGGGACCCACCAGCCAAGGACGCACCCGATGATGCACTTCCGGAAGTCGCTCCGCCGTCACCATAGGAACGCCAGCATGCGTTCCAACAGTCGGACCAGATGCGTTCCACCAGTGTTAACTCAGGGCAGCCCCATCTGGCGAGAACCTAAGGCCAATAGTACAGCATAGAGTTAGTGACGGCAGCAGGCATAATGCTTCTAAACATTACATATAGAAAAAAAGGTTACATATAGAAAAAATAAAATCACATGCATATACACTGTGCGGAAGGAATGTCATATCTATAAAAACAAAACGCAAACATCAACAGCAGTATCAATATATCATATATCCCAGAGACCATATATACAGGGAATTCCAATTGATTTTGTCATTGAGGCCCCCAGGTTTAGTAGTCCCAAGCCTCAAAATCCAGCGGGACTCTTTAATCAATAATGAGTTAGCCCTATCCCCACCTCGTAAGGATTCAGGGACATGGTCTATAATAAAATATCGGATAGACTCAAGGGGGTGGTTGGAATCCTTAAAATGACGTGGTACTGGTTGATCTATATCTTTACCATTAAGGGAAAGTCTAATGGCGGATCTGTGGGCGTTCATTCGTTCTTTAAACTTCCGAGTGGTCTGCCCGACATAGTATAAACCACACGGACAGACCACAACATATACCACATGAGTGGTATTACAAGTTAGCACAAACCTAATGTCGTACATCTTATCACCATGAGGGTGCTTAAACTTCTTACATGGGATAATGAACTTATATGTAGTACAATCATTACAGGAATAACACCCCACTGGTTTTATATAAGTATTAGGGGCCTTACAGATGGGGATAGGGCTAAATCATTATTGATTAAAGAGTCCCACTGGATTTTGAGGCTTGGGACTACTAAACCTGGGGGCCTCAATGACAAAATCAATTGGAATTCCCTGGTGTAATATATGTCTTCCTCTTTGTATATATGGTCTCTGGGATATATGATATATTGATACTGCTGTTGATGTTTGCGTTTTGTTTTTATAGATATGACATTCCTTCCGCACAGTGTATATGCATGTGATTTTATTTTTTCTATATGTAACCTTTTTTTCTATATGTAATGTTTAGAAGCATTTTGCCTGCTGTAGTCACTAACTCTATGCTGTACTATTGGCCTTAGGTTCTCGCCGGATGGGGCTGCCCTGAGTTAACACTGGTGGAACGCATCTGGTCCGACTGTTGGAACGCATGCTAGCGTTCCTATGGTGACGGCAGAGCGACTTCTGGAAGTGCATCATCGGGTGCGTCCTTGGCTGGCGGGTCCCGGGAGCTGAACGGCGGCATCAGGGGAGGAGATTGCGGCATGAGTAGGGGTATAAGGGGGTAAGTTTATTGTACTTGTATTGTTTGTGCTGTATTGGTGTGGTCCTGAGGACGGGGTGCTGTCCCCGAAAGTACTCGACCGTGACCGTGAATACACTTTGAATCTTTTGCTATCATTGATGTCTCCTGAGTGCCTTCTTACATGGTCGTTTATCTGAATCTTGAAATGGCACCGGAGCAAGCTGCTTTGTGAACAGAGTGCCGGCAGTAGATGGATTTGTATTGTTGTGCTTGCATTAAGCATAAGTTGCAAGGCACCTGCATTTAGTCTCTTTTAAGAGAGTGTTATTTTCTGAAGTTACCTCAGCTACTGAACATTACTGTTTAGATTGCATCCCCATGGAGTCAAGCATACCGGGTTCGCTGGCAGCGGACCAGAATCCTGGACATGGCGTACTGGTGACACCATTGGGGGAAACTTTCAGTTACAGTGCTGATGAAATTAACCGGATTTTATCTAAGGAAGTTGTATCTACAACTGATATTTCATATCACCCTGATGATGTGTATCATCAACTTCTCAGGATGAAAAGGCGTGAAATAGATTTTTTATTACACAGTGTATCTTTATCGGATTATTTCAGAGATCATAAAATCACACGTGGGTTCAGGGTGAAAAATGTGCCCACCATTGGCCGAAATAACCCAGAGTTCGTAAGGAAATGGGTGGCCATATTAAACAAGTGTGCATTTGATCTGATGATTCTGGTGCTTGAGGAGGCGAACAGGGAACTACATGTCACCCGTCAGAAGATAGCTACATATGAAAAAGACTATCTTAAAATACTGGAGGAGGATTCCGATGTAAAATGGATCGAACGGCTGGAGTCTCAATGTGATCAATATCGCAGAGAATTGCTCAAATTTAAAAGGAGCAAGAGGTTTGCTGTAGATGCAGACTATGATGAAAATCGGGTGCATAGATGGCTCACAGGTGGAGGCGGGCAGGAGAGATCAGCTGCTAAAAGTAGACGGCGACCGTGGCAGAAGCGAAAGCAGCAACACCCTCATGGAGCAGAGGTCAGATCCAGCACTGACAGTGACTTTGCGGTATCTGAGTCTGAGGATGGAAGTAGGACCAGACCTATCCCTTTAGATGCGGGAAAGAAAAACCCTGCGAGAGTATTAGACGAACTCCCACCCGCAGGAGCAGGCAGAACCAGAGGGGTAAGAAAAGTTCAGGAGAAGAAGAAAACAACTTAATCTTTAACCTCTCGAATAGGACTTTATCCACAGAGGAATTTCAAGTAATGAACCATGGCCTAAGCTTTGTACCTACTAATTTCCACAATGAATTTAATTGGAAATGTGACCTCCATAGATTTGCCCGCAAACTAAGATTAAAATAATTCTTTGCGAATAAAGTACCTTCAAGTGAAGACCTTGCATTCAGACCGTTTTTACAGAAAAGATCCAGGTCCAATTTTGACCCAGTATCCAACAATCCATCAATAAAAACATTCTGTAGATTGATGGATGAGGCAGTGAATAAATTTGCTTATGCCCCGGGCAAACCTCACCTAAGTTTATCTAGATCTGAGCATATAGCTTTGAAAACATTACAAGGTTATGAGGACATAGTTATAAGACCCGCCGATAAAGGCGGGGCGATTGTCATTCAGAACATTGACGACTACCGTTCTGAGATCGTCTCTCAGCTTTCAGATTTAGAGGTGTATAAGAAGTTATCCTGTGACCCGACTGCATCCTACCAGAAGGAACTACTTCAAATTCTAACAAAGGCACTTTCTGAGCACAAGATCTCCAAAAGGATCTTTGAAGCATTATGTGTGCAGTACCCTAAAATTCCAGTACTGTACACAATTCCAAAAATACATAAGAATGAAGACAAACCCCCAGGGAGGCCGATAATCTCGGCTAGGGACTCTTTATACTCACCGGTATCACAGTTTCTGGATTGCATTTTGCAACCCTGCTTGTTACATCAAGACTCTTTTTTGAAGGACACTACTTCGTTTTTGAATATTCTGAAGGACTTTCCGGATCTTCCATCTGAGACATTGATGTGCTGCTTAGATATTAGTAGTTTATATACTAGCATCCCTCATGAGGGGGGTATGAGGGCGATGAGGCAGTTTATTGAAACTAATGTACCAGTAGAGGTATTTGACCATGGGGGTCATTCCGAGTTGTTCGCTCGCAAGCTGCTTTTAGCAGCTTTGCACACGCTAAGCCGCCACCTACTGGGAGTGAATCTTAGCTTATCAAAATTGCGAACGAAAGATTCGCAATATTGCGAAAAGACTTCTCTGTGCAGTTTCTGAGTAGCTCGAGACTTACTCTGCCAGTGCGATCAGTTCAGTGCTTGTCGTTCCTGGTTTGACGTCACAAACACACCCAGCGTTCGCCCAGACACTCCTCCGTTTCTCCAGCCACTCCCGCGTTTTTCCCAGAAACGGTAGCGTTTTTTCACACACTCCCATAAAACGGCCAGTTTCCGCCCAGAAACACCCACTTCCTGTCAATCACATTACGATCACCAGAACGAAGAAAAAACCTCGTAATGCTGTGAGTAAAATACCTACCTGCATAGCAAATTTACATGGCGCAGTTGCACTGCAGACATTGCGCATGCGCATTAGCGACTAATCGCTCTGTTGCGAGAAAAAAATAACGAGCGAACAACTCGGAATGACCCCCCATGATCTGTTCTTACATCTCTTGGAGCTTACCTTATGTCGTAATTATTTTTTGTTTGACAGTAAATATTATTTGCAATTAAGAGGGTGTGCAATGGGGTCTTCTGTCGCCCCCTCTCATGCAAACATTTACATGTTTGATTTTGAATCTAAGATATTTTTCTCTGACCCTGATCGTAGCCGACATATTTTGCTTTATAAGAGGTACATCGATGATGTTTTCCTACTCTGGACAGGTGGTGTAGAAATGTTTTTGGACATGATGGGTGAGATCAATAACCTACAGACCCCCATTAAGTTTACGTATACCTATAGTCATACCAACAGAAACTTTTTGGATGTTCAGGTTAATATAGTGAACCATAGATTTGAGACTACAGTTTATCAAAAACCCACCGACAGGAATACCCTTTTGGTGGCAACGAGCCAATATCCTATTGCGTTAAAGAAGGGACTGCCCTTATCCCAGATGATGCGAGTTGCTCGCATCTCCAGTAATAAAGACAAAGCATCCTGTGAGGTTGATAAAGTAGTAGCTAGGTTTGCATGTAGAGGGTATGATAGTAAACTTTTAGAAGAACAAAAAGTAAAAGTCCTTAATATGCCTAAACCGGCTTTGTTGGAAGCCAAAGTCCGAGATCAGGAGAACACTTTACCTTGGAGTAGTGACTTTACTGTTGCTTGCCCTATTGTGAAGAGAGATAGTAAAGCTCTTTGGCCCATAATTAGTACCGACAAAGATCTGTCTATTTTTCAGGGTAAGAGACCTATTGCTGCCTTTCGGCGAGATAGCAATTTGAGAGATCGTTTAGTACATACGGATATATCAGGACGTAATATCTGTAGTGCCCCTAATACTTATATAAAACCAGCGGGGTGTTATTCCTGTAATGATTGTACTACATGTAAGTTCATTATCCCATGTAAGAAGTTTAAGCACCCTCATGGTGATAAGATGTACGACATTAGGTTTGTGCTAACTTGTAATACCACTCATGTGGTATATGTTGTGGTCTGTCCGTGTGGTTTATACTATGTCGGGCAGACCACTCGGAAGTTTAAAGAACGAATGAACGCCCACAGATCCGCCATTAGACTTTCCCTTAATGGTAAAGATATAGATCAACCAGTACCACATCATTTTAAGGATTCCAACCACCCCCTTGAGTCTATCCGATATTTTATTATAGACCATGTCCCTGAATCCTTACGAGGTGGGGATAGGGCTAAATCATTATTGATTAAAGAGTCCCGCTGGATTTTGAGGCTTGGGACTACTAAACCTGGGGGCCTCAATGACAAAATCAATTGGAATTCCCTGGTGTAATATATGTCTTCCTCTTTGTATATATGGTCTCTGGGATATATGATATATTGATACTGCTGTTGATGTTTGCGTTTTGTTTTTATAGATATGACATTCCTTCCGCACAGTGTATATGCATGTGATTTTATTTTTTCTATATGTAACCTTTTTTTCTATATGTAATGTTTAGAAGCATTATGCCTGCTGCAGTCACTAACTCTATGCTGTACTATTGGCCTTAGGTTCTCGCCGGATGGGGCTGCCCTGAGTTAACACTGGTGGAACGCATTTGGTCCAACTGTTGGAACGCATGCTGGTGTTCCTATGGTGACGGCGGAGCGACTTCCGGAAGTGCATCATCGGGTGCGTCCTTGGCTGGCGGGTCCCGGGAGCTGAACGGCGGCATCAGGGGAGGAGATTGCGGCATGAGTAGGGGTATAAGGGGGTAAGTTTATTGTACTTGTATTGTTTGTGCTGTATTGGTGTGGTCCTGAGGACAGGGTGCTGTCCCCGAAAGTACTCGACCGTGACCGTGAATACACTTTGAATCTTTTGCTATCATTAATGTCTCCTGAGTGCCTTCTTACATGGTCGTTTATCTGAATCTTGAAATGGCACCGGAGCAAGCTGCTTTGTGAACACAGTGCCGGCAGTAGATGGATTTATATATATATATATATATATATATATAAAATAAAAACAATATCCTTATCTTGCGCACAAACAAGAGCAGCACTTCAGGAGAGATCTCTATTGTAAGATCTCAAATATACATAAAATAAAAACACAATGCCCAAGTGCACTATATTCAATAAATATTTATTCTTCGAGTCTTCCTAAATGGACCCAATGAGTGTGGACTGTAAATTGGAGAGTTCTTTAAAAGATGTTTTCCCAGGATTCTAAAACAGATATCCCCTCACCATAAAAGCACCCAAAACAAAAGGCCCAAAGGCTAATTACAGTAATACCAATTGTTGGTTTATTAACACAATTTTTGATATACACATTAAAAATGTTGTACAGGAATAGAATTTGTGCATCAATGAGAAATAACCAGGATGTGTCGATGGCAAGTTAGATCCTCCCTTACCTTAGCAAGGTGTGAGCTCAAAAGGGAGAATCTTCACAATCTGGATTTATAACTCACGGCTGACAGACTCTACGCGTTTCATCACACGCGTTTATCACAGAGATAAGATCACACACATAATACAAATACATAACAATACCACATAGACAAACACACAACAAGACATGTATCCAGCAGCGTTTCTATAGAGGAGTGGACCCGTGTGCAGACTCCGTGTGTGGGCCCCCTCATCTCCTGTTGCCATTACCACTGCTGTCCGCCGCTGTCAGCGCTGAGACTCTGGCACAGTGCCAGAGTCTACAGCGCATGTGCAGGACTCCGAAAAATGGCCACCGCACCATATTTCCAGAGTCCTGCGTATGCGCTGTAGACTCTAACACTGTGCTAGAGTTTCTAGCGCTCAGTGCACTAGCAGCGGCGGTGACGGCTACAGGAGAGGAGGGGGCCCACACACAGTCACCGATGGATGCCGCAAAGGTAAGTATAGAAGAAATGGGTGCAGTGTGTGCGGTGTGGGCCCCCTCTGGTCTCAGGGCCCGTGTGCACTGCACACACTGCACCCATTATAGATACTCCAGTGCATGTATCAGATCACGTTATTAAGCTATTAAAATATATAAACAGTCTCTAAACGGAACTCACTGCATAGTCTTTAAGCTTTCCCCGTTGCCCTCTGAGCTGGCGGACCTGTGTAGATCCTCAGATATATAATACAATGAGATTCGGCAGAGCTCAGGTACTTTACACTGCCGACATTTCAATGCTTGTGCATTTTTGTCAGGGCATACATAACCAAGTGTGAGTGATGCATTGTTTGGTTATGTATACCCTAACGAAAATGCACAAGTATTGACACGTTGGCAGTGTAAAGGATGTTGTACGTGTCTTTTTTACCTGAAGAAAGAGACAGCACTCCAACTGTATTTCCAGTTACATGTATTAGGTCTTCATAATCATAGAATCAGTCAACGTTTCAAGGATGGCAGACCTTTTCGTCGGGACTTTTAACAATAGTGTGAAATGAACAAAGCATAATAAACAAGTGCTGGTGTCTTACCTTTATCAGATGTGGATAAGATTTTGGACTCAGGTGCACAAATCTTACAAAGATAAGATCTAATTTACGCAACTGGAAATACAGGGGGTCATTCTGAGTTGATTGCACGCTGCCGATTTTTGCAGTGCAGCGATAAGGTAAAAGAAATGGCAAAATTGCGCATGCATATGCACCGCAATGCACACACGCATTGTACGGGTACAAGCAGCATCGTTGCTGTGCAATGCTTCTAGCGACGATTCCATTCGCACAGCTGATGGCTAGGAGATTGACAGGAAGAGGGTGTTTATGGGTGTCAACTGACCGTTTTCTGGGAGTGGTAGGGAAAACGCAGGCGTGACCAGGCGTATGCAGGGCGGGTATCTGACGTCAATTCCAGGACCTCCGACGCTAGACTCATCGCACAGGATAAGTAACTACAGGGCTGTCTTGTTTTGAACAAAATGTTTTTGTACCGCTCGGCTGCACATGTAATCGCACACTTGCAAAGCGAAAATACACTCCCCCGTAAGCGGCGACTATGCGTTTGCACCGCTACTAAAAGTAGCTAGCGAGCGAACAACTTGGAATGAGGGCCACAGTCGGAGTGCTGCCTCTCTCTTACCAAGTAAGATACTAGAAACTATATATATATATATATATACACACACACACACATATACACTATATGGACAAAAGTATTTGGACACCTGACCATTACACCCACAGAGTTTGTAATGACATTGTATTTAGATACAAATACTTTGATATGGAGTTTGTTCCCCCCTTTAGCAGCTACAGTATAACAGCTTCCACACTTCTTGGAAGGCTTTCCGCAAGATTTTGGAGTATTTCTGTGGGAATTTATGCCCATTCATTCTGTACAGCATTTATGAGGTAAAGCACTGATGTTGGATGAATAGGCCTAGTTCACAATCTACATTCCAGTTCATCCCAAAGGTCCTCGATGGGGTTGAGGTCAGGGCTCTGTGCAGGCTGGTCAGGTTCTTCCACACTACACTCATCACACTCATCAAACCATATCTTTATAGTCCTTGCTTTGTGCACTGAGGCACAGTCATGTTGGACTAGAAAAGGGCCCATCCCAAATTGTTGCCATAAAGTTGGAAGCATAGCTCTGTTCAAATTGTCTTAGTATGCTGAAGCATTAAGATTTCCCTTCACTGGAGAAAAGGGGCCTATAGCAAATCCTGAAAAATAGCCCCATACCATTATCCATCCTTAACCAAACTTCACAGATGGCATAATGCAGTCAGGCAGGTAATATCGAGCATCCACCAAACCCAGACTCACCCATCTGACTGCCAAACAGGGAAGCATGATTCATCATTTCACAGAACACATTTCCACTGCTCCACAGAACAGTGGGGGGTCATTCTGACCCGTTCGCTCGCTTTGTTTTAACGCAGCAGAGCGAACGGGTTCTTGATTCACATGCGTCGGCGCCATAGTGCATCGGCGCATGCCAGATGGCTGCAGGCCGTAGCAGGGATGTGATCGCTTCTGCGTGAAGTGGCGCAGCAGCTTAAACATGTGTTTGCAAACATGTGTAAACTAATTCTCTGAATTTCTATTACCAGGTAGGTTTAGGTATGGTTACAGATAATTTTTTAGTGTGCTGAAGGGAAATGTAGTGGTGGGATTTGCAACCCCTACCCTCTCTTTTTTTTTGGCTGCAACCCCTCCCCCTTTCCAGCACCTGAAACATAATTATCTCTAGGAATGATCGAGCATTTACCATTGTTTGCTTGTGCGCAAGAGGCATTGAATGGGAGCAGCATTTGGAAGGCATGCTGTTCCTTGTAGTGCCAATGGGAGATCCTGGGGGTGGCTCCTGGGTAAGTTAGCTCTCTGTCTGGATGTGTTTTAGTAATAGCCTTTATCATGAGGCCTACTGTGACAAATTACATGGCCCCATGTAGGCACTGCCATTGTGTAGTGTTAGGACTGCTGACATCGGAGAAGCCGTGAAGTGGTGCAGCAGCTTAAACATGTGTTTGAAAACATGTGTAAACTAATTCTCTGAATTTCTATTACCAGATAGGTTCAGGTATTGTTACAGGTAATTTTTTTAGTGTGCCGAAGGTTAATGTAGTGGTGGGATTTGCAACCCCTCCCCTCTCTGTCTGTTTGTCTGTGACCCCTCCCCCTTTCCAGCACCTGTAACATAATTATCTCCAGGAATGATCGAGCATTTACCACTGTTTGTCGACTTAATTAGTAGCTCAGTTATTTTGATTTATTCATCTGTGCTGCAGCATGGATATCACTAAAACCTGCACTGTTGGCGTGCCTTGAGGACTGTGGTTGGGAATGCCTGTAGTAAAGGTAGGGACATTAACCATCTAGACACCTCCTCCATGTTACATCATTTGTGGCAAGTTCATGAAATTTATTTTACAAGATTATAATATCATTAACACACTCATCATCAACCTCCTCATTAGTGATCACAGGTATTCCTTCCAAAAAATGGTGTGTGGGGCCCAAACAAACCAACCACTTCAGCTTGGTTTGGTAAACATGCTTGGTTTGGTAAACTGTGCATGTACTTCATTAAAGTGGGTGAGAGGCTCCAAGGACAATTCCATCTTATTTATTAACAGTTTTTTATACAGTGCAGCAAATTCCATTGCACTTTACAATTGGAAACCTAGGGATTGTGCTTTTTGTATAAGAAGAGAGTGGTCAATGGTGTCAAAAACAGCAGAGACATCTAGAAGAATAAGAAGTGAGTAGTGGCTTTTAGACTTAGCAGTGACTAGATCATACACTACTTTAGTTAGTGCTGTCTCTGTGGAATGTTGGTAACAAAAGCCTGATTGAAGTGGGTCCAATAACTTGTGTGGGTTAAGAAAGTGTGTGAGGCGAGTGCAGGCATGCCTCTCAAGTAGCTTGGAGGCACATGGAGCTGAGAGATGGGATGGAAACTTGAGAAAGAGTTTGGGTTAGAATTTTTTTTTCAAAATGGGAGTAATCACTGCATGCTTGAATGGTTAAGGAAATATACCAGCAGAGAGAGAGAGAGAGAGAGAGAGAGAGAGAGAAAATACAGACTATAGTTAAGGTTTGGATGAGTACAGGAGACAGCTCTACTTATTTGTGTAGGTATAGGATCAACAATAGAGGTAGTAGATATTTAATCTTCCTTTGTGGGTTCAGGTAGGGAATTGAGCAAGTCACTGACTGAGGTAGAGCACAACTTTTCTTAATAGGCTGTATTTTTGGGGGGCATTGGGGATCTTTATTGATTATTGCCCCAACACATTACTAATTTTATCAATCAATCAATCAATCAATCACTCTTGTAATTTTTATGACCTTTTGTCTCCTCCAGAGCTGCTGCAAAACAGTACATTACTGGTCTTTTTTGCATAGACAAACATTGTTATTGGTTATTTCTCCAACACATTACTAATTCAATTATTTAATTAATGAATCAATCAATCACTCACTCAATCAATTTTGTATTATTTTGGCTTTTTGTCTCCTCCTGAGCTTGTGGTCTATTTTACATAGACAAACATTTGTATTGGTTATTTCTCCAACACATTACTAATTTAATAAATTATTGAATCAATCAATCAATCAATCAATCAATCAATCATTCTTGTATTTTATGGTGTTTTCCCCTGCAGAACAGCCTCACATGTGAATTTTAATCAATCAATCAATCAATCAATCAATCAGTCATTCTTATATTCTTTTATGGCCTTTTCGCTCCTGATTTAGCTGCAAAACAGAAGGTCAATATAGTCCTGATCTCAATTTTATTTTTTTTCAATAATCAATCAGTCAGTCAGTCAGTCACTAAATCGATCATAGTTTTACCTTCATTACACTATACACGCCATCTCCATTTCTCTGTACTGCCCTCGGCAATCTGAGTTAGTTCTTGATTAATAAAACCTTCTTTGTTACATTCTGTGGGGTCATATAGTTTATTAAACTGCCATTCTGTCTGCTACTGTAGTGACAGTATGTTTCCTAAATGTGCCATGCCTGAAGCTGAACTGCTACTTGTTTGTGCCACCTACTGTTGTGGCTTAGCTTAGTCATCCAGCTAGCTCGATGCAACCTTTGGCCTAAACTAGGTAAAATCAATATTGTAAGCTGCAGAGCCATAACTAGACATTGTGTGCTGTGCCGGAAACTGAATTGGAGCCCCCCCCCCCTCCCATTAAAAGTGAGACAGTGCGCTCCGAAGGTATGCACAAGAAATATAGGGGCGTGACTTCATGGGGAAGGAGAATGGTCACAAAATAATACCAATTCATATTACGTCGCACAGTAGACTCCATTATTCAAATTACTCCACACAGTATTGTCACTTGTACATATTACACCAGGTAGAGCTTCTTATACACTTTACTCCAGGTAGAGCCCAATTTTACACATTACACCAGGGTGAGTCCCCTTTTCAGTATAGGGTTTTGGGTGCTAGCCCCAAAGAAGATTCCTTTTTGGACCACTCTTTTTAATGTGTATATATTTTTTTTTTATATGGTTATAAATGTTAAAACATAACTTTTTTTCCTTTCTTATTTTAAAAAAAATATATATAAAGAGGCGGGACTAGAGAGAAAGAGATATTTTACATGTACCTCAAAAGTTAGATTCTATAATTGTCACCCCTATATCACATATACAATAAAATCTATTTATCAGACAAATAGCTGTCTGTGAGGACAATGGCCCTCATTCCGAGTTGTTCGCAGTGGATTATCGCATCGCAAACGGCAGGAAACCCACACACTGCGCATGCGCAAAAGCGAAAATACGCATGCGCAAGCATAGCGATACGACACTTGTGCAGAATTACTACAAAGAAAACTGCTCGTACTATACAAACGAAAACGGTGAGTGACGGAGGCGTGGCAGAGGCACGGCTTCGCAATCCTACGACATGGGCGTGAAAGTGGGCGGCTAGTGTGGGAGTATGCATCCAGCAGTAGGCGTGTTTTTGGCAAAAATGCGTATCCTATGTTAAAAGTACATAACAAATTTTCGCTATCTTCACGCAGCAGAAGAGTGAGTCTGCAGCTACTCAGCACTTGCGAAGTACTGTTACAAGTGTGTGTGTGCTCTAATTAGCAATTAATTAGCAACTGAATTCACCTGTTAAAACACTGCTCTTACAAAATAATACAAGCAGCAATTATATGGCCACTTCATATTTGTATTGTTAGCACAAACAAATCTGACACACTCACAAATAATGCACTGTATTTTTTGAACCAATAAAAATTAACTGATGTTAAATGCATGTTTAAATTATTTGTTTTATAATCTCAAATGTGACAAAACTAACTAATAAACTACATCAGCTAAATCTTCTCAACATAGACATATTCCTTTGTACATACCAAATAACATGAGCACCATAATGCAGCCTACATTTAATGTGACTTATTAAAAAAAAAATGAAATAAATAATTTAAAAATATGTGCCCATATCTAATACTATGGCATGTTGCCCCTAGTAACCCAAGTTTTTTTTTGGTTCATTTTTTTGTATATGTTAATTTATGTGTTGTGCAAGGCATACAGATTTAAAATTACACTATGCAATGTTTGCCTTAATATTCTGATTGTTCCCTTGTTCCACAAATGTCAATATGCCATGTTCAAGTTTACAGTGCACAGTTTTTATGAGTGCATAACCTTTAATAAAACACAAACAATTGTAAAGTAATTTTTTTTTACTTCAAATAAAGTTCAAAATCAACACAACATGGCTACAAATGAGCATCACATACAGAGATGGACATAGCAGCAAGCAGATGGCATTGGGCAAATGCACATAGCAGAACCCAGTACTATGGTAACCCCTTATTCTGCCAAAATTTGTTTTTTTCAATTAAGTAAGTGAACCCCCAGTTAGACTAAACTTTTAGGGGAACTGAGGTAGATTCCGGAACCAACACACAAACACAAACATACACAGCACGCTAGGAAGAGGAAGATGGCTCAGGTGTAGGCACAAATAACTCACAGGCTACAATTTAAAGAAAACATTTCACTTTGAGGGAGTTATACATTCTGGCCACACAAGCCAAAATAAAAAATACATCGAGGCAACATGTAAAACATGGGTGCTGCCCATCTGGAGAGACATCACTTTCTCTCTTTTTTTCCCGCCTGATGATGTTCTTCTTGGCTTGGTCTGCGGAGCGACCTTCGAGGGCCCTGCCCAGTGGGATGTTCTTCCTGGGCAGGGAGAGGGGAGGGAGCCGATGTGGCTGGCTCTCTGCCACTGTGGGCAAGGGAGACAGCGATGTCCTGGAGCCCTTGCCGAATGGAATTGTCAAGTTCATGGAAGGAGGAGGCGAGTTGATCTTGTCCCTGCCTGATCTCTGCCAGACCTTGGCAGAGTTGAGCTACACCTTGCTCCACACTGGTTCTGTGCTCAGTGAGCCGGACAGGTATCTGGCTTACCTCCCGGAGCATCCTGTCCTGAAAAGCATTCAGGCTCTCACCATACCTGGCTATTTCAGTCAGGATTTCCGGGATAGCAGAGGGTTGGGTGGGGGGGCCAGTTGGAATCTGGATGGGTGGGATTTGTGGTCCCACACTGCCAGACACACTAGGTCCCTCCACCTCAGCCTCAGCCACATAACCCTCCTGTGACTCTACCTGCTCACCCCCCTGTGCTGTGTTATGTGCAAAGCAAATAGAAGAATGAGTGGAAAAAGAGTAGATAAAAACAATATGAGATTTTTGTTTAAATTTAAAAAAAAAAAATGTGTGTAAACTTACCTGGCAAGTCATGTGCATGGAGTATTTCGGGCAGGCCCGTGTCCATATAAGACACCCCAACCCCCTCCTCATAGCTCACACAGTCCATCGCTATCTCCTCCAGATCTGTGTATTCCACAGTGGCAGCTGGTCCTCCCCCTGTTGCCCTCGAGGCATTCCACTCCGCAGACCTCTTGCCCTTCAGGTGGGATTTGAAGTCGGCCCAACTACATATGTGGTGAAAAACAGGGGCAAGGTAGTGTTAAATTTTGGAACCCTGCTTTAATATATAGTACACATGCTATGCATTTGGTTATGCAACATCACATCTAAGTTACTTTTTAATAATACTTGGCACAGAACATGGACTGGCAATATACACTTACCGTCTTCGAACTTCCTGCGAGGTGCGGACTATTGAGCCGACTTCATTAATAGAATTAGTGATGTCCCTCCAAATTCTGTCTTTGGTTGCAGCACCCATGTTTTTGGGTCCTCGATGTATTTTTTGCATGGCCTGTGTGACCAAAATCCGTAACTCCCTCTTAGTGAATGCGGGCTGTCTTTTTTTTTTTTCTGGAAGTAGCCTGTGAGCTATCATCCTGACCTTCATCACCATCTTCCTCTTCACTAGCTGCTTGTGTAGTTTGTGTTTGAGCTGCTAGTCCAGAATCACCCTCAGTTTCCCCACTAGCTATGTCTGGCAGGGGATTCACTCCTAACTCCTGGGTAGCAGAAGGAGTTTGTATAGTACTGGGTCCTGGTATTTCTGAGTCTGCATTTGCAAAATCAAGCATCTGCCTCCGCAGTGCTAATCTTCTCTGTGTTAGTGCTGCCATCTGCTTCTGCACCTCGTCCATCTCTGCTGCCGTCTGCTCACGAGTAGCCATGTTGCTGGTAGCATGTGTGTATGCACGAGTGTTCAGGTATTTATAGCTGCTTACGTTTTCCGGTGCGGAATTCCGCGCAGGTGTATATTATGCTAATTGGTGCAGTAATTGCTGCACTGGCTATATGAACGCCTTGCATGCAGCCTGTGTGTGGGTGTATGCGGAAAATTACTAAAGCACGGTGGACATTTCTGAGTGAGCACATTTGAGTGAGTTTTGAGAGTATTTTATTTTGTTTCAGCACATTTTTTTATGGCAATATTCTCCTTTTCATGTATGTTGTGTAAGATTGTTGTATCCAATAGTATTTAATAGTTTATAAAGTATTTATTTTATATATGTGTGAAGACTAATATGTCTATGATGTGAAGTCATATTTTAATAATATGTGTGTGTGTGTGTTTGTGTGTGTGTGTCCGCATGTGCGAATCTCCGCCCATGAGAACTATACAAACTGTCCTGCACATCAATGTACACATATCAATAAAGTTGATTACAGATGACACCATACATTTCCAACCAATCACATGCAACCACAAACTATAAATATAAGGCCATATATGGAAAACGCCATTGCCATGATGCGCGCAGCAGCATTCATACGCCGCGAGCTGCGCGTACTAGTGGCAGTGATGGACCGCCGCGTAGGCCGCGCAGGGCCCTTTGTCCCAAATAGGGTGAAGCGCGAGGCCTACGTGGAGGTCCGGCGCTTATTGCGGACCCGCGTCCGCTGCCGGAGGACCGTTATCCAGTTGGAGAGGCGCTGGAGCGACCTCCGCAGGCGTATGCCGGACCTGTTGGCGGAGCTCCGCCAACAAATCCGTACCCTATGTAGGCGCAGTAAGTAAAATATTACAGTGCATTACAGATTTTAGCAAATACTTTGCATACTTTCACTAAGTGAGAGTGTGTAAATTAGCACACTTACAATAAACTTGTAGAATAAACATGAGTGTGTGTGGGTAGGGCAAGCAGTACTGACTGTGTAGCAAGGTGCTTCTGAAAAAGTGCATGTTGTTGTACAGAGTTGCTACACAGGCTGTCAACTGAACCCAATAACTTGCTCAGTGTGGTAATTTTAATAAGGTGTGTTTTTTTTAGAACTGGAGATGTTGCCTATAGCAACCAATCAGATTCAATCTATTATATTCTAGAAGCAGCTTAATAAATGTTACATATAATCTGTTTGGTTGCTATGGGCAACCTCACCAGTTTCAAAATTAGAAAAACCTATTAATGTTACCCCTGTGTCTTTAACATGGGACAGAACAGAGTAATAGAAAAATGCTGTTGTTATAAATTTTCATGCTACAAACAAAATATTACATATGTCATTCTAGGCCGAGCACAACGGCAAGCTGCTGCTGCTGGGAGCCCCGACCAGTCCCCTTCTGAGCCCCCTCCCCTTCTCACACCCATTCCCCCTCTCCTTCCCAGTCCCCTTCTCAGCCCCCCTCCCCTTCTCACACCCATTCCCCCTCTCCTTCCCAGTCCCCTTCTCAGCCCTCCTCCCCTTCTGTCACCCAATCCCCCTCTCCTTCCCAGTCCCCTTCTCAGCCCCCCTCCCCTTCTGTCACCCAATCCCCCTCTCCTTCCCAGTCCCCTTCTCAGCCCCCCTCCCCTTCTGTCACCCAATCCCCCTCTCCTTCCCAGTCCCCTTCTCAGCCCCCCTCCCCTTCTGTCACCCATTCCCCCTCTCCTTCCCAGTCCCCTTCTCAGCCCCCCTCCACCTCTCTTTACCAATACCCCTCTCTGTCCCCCTCCACCTCTGTAGGACAAAGCACCACTCCGCCCACCTCACCCTCTCTTTCCCATTCCCCCTCGCTGGCCCCCTCCCCCTCTGTGACCCAACCCACCTCTGCACCACCCTCCCCCTCTCAATCTGACCCACCCTCTGTACCAAGCTCCCCCTTCCAGCCTCCTTCCACCATCCAGCCTCCTACCCCATCCAGCCTCCTTCCCCCATCCAGCCACCATACCCCATCCAGCCTCCTTCCCCCATCCAGCCTCCTTCCACCATCCAGCCTCCTACCCCCATCCAGCCTCCTTCCCCCATCCAGCCGCCATCCCCCATCCAGCCGCCATCCCCGCCTTCGGAATGGGCAGCAGAGGCCCCGGAGGCACTTCTGGGAGGTGAACAAGTGGCACAGGACAGTAAGTTGACACTCACTGACATTTAATTTTTAACCGAATTTAACTACACATTCTAATAAATGCAGTGTTGTACTGGGTAAAATCTTTTGCCAAGGTAAAATGTTTGTCTTCTTCATCATGGTATGGATGTTACATTTACATTTGTGTGAGGAACATTAGATGTACAGTGTCTACGTCTGCAATGTTGAGGATGCCCACTCTAGGTCGACACTCATTATGTCGACAGGGTTGCCCAGGACAACAGGGTTTGTATGTGCAACATTATCTGCTAAACAGTTAGACGTGAGTGGAGTGTAGTATGTTGTTGGACTTTTACACTTGTGGTTGGGTATTCCAATATTTGCACATTGAATTCGCATGCTTCACTTTGTTAGGCTGGCTAAGGACACAGTGATTTTTGTTGTGAAATTTACACTAAAAAAAATAACATTTAATTTAAAAACATGTTGGACCTTATGTAGTAAGTAAGGCAGGCTTTCAGGGAGTGTGGGTATGCTACAATATGTTGTCCTTCTGAAGATGTTGATATGCAGTGTGATGATGCAGGGCCAATCCCCAAAAAGATAAGTCGGCTTCACTCCATATGTGAATGAATGCCAATATGGTGTTACATTTACTAAGATGGTAGTTCTCTTTAAGATGGGATGTTGCCCATAGCAACCAATAAGATTATACTTGTAATTTTTGTGGCCCCTTCTACAAGATAATATGTTGAATTTGATTGGTTGCTATGGTCAACTTCCCATCTTAAATAGAACTCCCATATTAGTAAATTTAACCCATGGTGTGGTACACTTTATTAAAAAATAATAGTTAAAAACAAACATTGCTGAGCAGGCTTCTGTGTTGTTCTGCTACTGATTTATCCTTAAAACAGACATGATGTAGTCACTTAGGCATTAAAGCAGGCCTGTCCAAACTGCGGCCCTCCAGCTGCTGAGAAACTACACATCCCAGCATGCCCTGACACAGTTTTGCATTCTCTGACCCCAAAACTGTGTCTTGACATGCTGGTATATGTAGTTTCACAACAGCTGGAGGGCCTCAGTTTGGACATGCCTGCATTAAAGTGTGCTTTGTGCCTTGCTTGTAAAATAAGTAATGTGAGTAAGTTAGTAATGTTTATGTTGCCTCTTAATTTCAGATGTTGCAGTTGGAGATCCCACAACTTTTGCGGGCATTTTGGCCACCATGCGGCAAAATCTTGAAGCCTTGCTGGCTAATGTGGACCAGCTGCAAAAATATGCTTAATTTTAAAAAAAAACAAAACATTTTATATTTTCAGTTTTAAAATAAAAAAAAATTAAGACAAACAATAAAAACTATATATTTCAAGTTAAGCGGGTGTTGTGTTTATTAATGCAATAAAGGAACAGCAGATTGCCTAGCAGAAATTGATTACCTTAAACATTTCACACATATATGGTAAGATTTATTTAAAAAGCAAAAATACAGTTAGGAGGTTATTGTCTAAATAAACATGTAAACACCTTCATTCACAAACTAAACCTCTACACAAAAAAACAAAAACAAAAAAAATTAGACCAGGCACATATAAAACATCTATATTTAGAATTTAAACATTTAAATGTTGATGGCCAATTATGCCTACAAAGTGTTCTTCAGGTATTTTTTGAACACTTAATTGGTCATGAACATTATCATTCATTACACTAATTGGATTCGTAATTGAGGAGGGCTTGTGGACTTTAAACTGAAAGGTGTTTAATTCACTTAATAGAAAAAAACCCCATTGTTGTGCGTTTTTCCGCAAAAGTGTGCACTTTTAAGAAGAGTGTGTATATCTACTAAAACTTAGTATTTTTACGTTGACGTTTGTGTTAATGCGATGCCTTCGCATTGCTGCGATGTCATTTGGCGTACGACCACATTGTGTAATACTGCGAACGAATTGGCAAAAATACGTTGGGGGCGGATATTCGCAATTTTGCAACATGTTCGCAATTTTGCTCATACCTTGTGCTAACGAAAAAAATAGCGAACAACTCGGAATGACCACCCATAACCTCAAATTCTTAAAACACAAATGGTTTAGTAATACATCATGTAATAAGATTCTTAACCTCGGCAGTAGAAGTCCTGCCTGTTGTAATCACAGTGGTTATTTAGGCATACAGTTTATCTCATAAATTTGTTTCCCTTCTAAAGTGTATGTGTTGACACTTGCACAGTAAGTGGTTGTATTTTTTCAGCCACTGTGTCAACACTGCAACAATGTATTCATACTAATGTATTAATACTGCAAGGTTATAGCAGAGACATTGTTACACATTCATGTTGATACAAGGAGTGGTTACATTTTATATTGTTGTGTCAAAGGCTGTAGCCACGGAAAAATGTACTCCTGTCATTCATTATGGTATGTTCAAGATTAGCAGCCTCTGCAGTATAAATTCACCTTCAAAAAATGAAAAGTGAACAACCTCTTCCTGTTTTACCTACACATGCATATTTGGGAAAATTTTCTTTCCAACCTTTATATTATTTAAAGAAATACTGCATAATATCCTCAAAACCGTGTCATCATCAAAAGGCGCTTTTTTTCATGCATGGTTCACACAGCTTTAGATGATGACATGATTTTGAGGATATGATGCAGTATTGCATTAAATAATGTAAAGGAATGAATTGACAGGAGTTAATTTTTCCGTGGCTACAGCCTTTGACACAACAAATATAAAATGTAACCACTCCTTGCATCAACATCAATGTGTAACAATGTCTCTGTTATAACCTTGCAGTATTAATACATTAGTATGAATACATTGTTGCAGTGTTGACACAGTGGCTGGAAAAATACAACCACTTACTGTGCAAGTGTCAACACATACACTTTAGAAGGGAAACAAATTTATGAGGTGAACTGTTTGCCTAAATAACCACTGTGATTACAACAGGCAGGACTTCTACTGCTGGGGTTAAGAATCATATTACATGATGTATTACTAAACCATTTGTGCTTAAAAATTTGAGGTTTTTTGTCCTCATCTTAGAAATTTTCACTACACAGACAGCTATTTGTCTGATAAATAGATTTTATTGTATATGTGATATAGGGGTGACAATTATAGAATATAACTTTTGAGGTACATGTAAAATATCTCTTTCTTATCCCACCTCTTTATATATATATTTTTTTTTAAATAAGAAAGGAATAAAAATTACATTTTAACATTTATAACCATATCAAGAAAAATAATATACACATTAAAAAGAGTGCTCCAAAAAGGAATCTTCTTCGGGGCTAGCACCCAAAACCCTATACTAGTAAAGTTATTTCATGATTCCAGGAGCACCTCCAGCCCTAAAATACTGAATTTATAGGTTGATGAAAAGTAGCTGGTTTTTGTCAAATATTGAACACCACATCACGAGTCTGGTGCAGGATAAAAACTCACTTTATTTGAGTCCCCTTTTTATTCATTACACCAGGCAGAGTACCCTTTTTATATATTAAGCCAGACAGAGCCCCTTTTTTACACCACAGGGACATGTGGTTAGATAAATAGCTCAGGAGGCACTGGCTAGCACCAGAGCCAGATTTACATGCTATGCATGAGCCAAAATGTACATTTGGGCATTATACACAGGTGCAGCAGTATAAACTCTTGGAAATTTGGAAGGTTTGATCAGAGATGTACGGAAAAGATAAGCAGGTGAGGCACTGCCTAACCAGCCATAGACTTTTTACTCCAGAGTTTTGGCTATAAAAATTATTAGAATAATACAAAGAAGATATTTCAAACATATTCTTTGTATTTTTCATATACTTTATACAGTCAGACCTCTGGCACAAATGTTAGTATGACAAGAAAGGCTCTGCCTCACCTGCCTCACTCCACCACACATCACTGTTACACCAGATAGAGACAATTTTTGCAAAGCCAGGGAGGGAGAGGGAGCGTTAGAGGGAGAGAGAGAGAGAGAGAGAGAGAGAGAGTGAATGTGAGTGTGTGTGTGTGTGTGTGTGTGTGTGTGTGTGTGTGTGTCAGAGAGAGTGTGTGTGTTATACTTACGTTTGCCTCTGGGGCAGTAGCTTCCACCAGCCGACAGTGCTCTTTTCCTTCCCGCCCTAATGCTTAGGCTCTTCGCATCGCAGGGCACTTTGGGTGGGCTGGGGTCAGGCTGGAGAGACATCATCTCTCCCAGAAGATGTGGGGAGGAGAGAGGGGGTAGCCTGGAGGCAGGGTGGGCATGCTGCAGCACTGCCTGGCTACCTATGTTGGTAGAGGTACCCGAGCAATGCAGACAAGCGGTAACAGCAAGCAGTTGGCCAAGCAGAGCCCACAGTGCACAGCCGAGCGGGTGTTGCTGGTTGTCCTGCGCCCACAGTGCATTTTATAGCCCTGATGAGCTGTGAAGTGGTTAAAGTTGACTGGAAATTACTGGAAATTAATGTTATTGAGGTTAATAATACTATAGGAACAAAAAAGATGCAAAGTATGTGATTGTAGCAGTTTTTATCATTTAACAAAATACAAACCAAAACAAAAAACATGGGGGTCATTGCACATCTCTATGTGTTAATAATTTTAATAGTTTAGAAATATTAATAGTTTATTTTAATCAATTAGCAAAATGCAAAGTGAATGAACAGAAAAGAAATCTAAATTAAATCAATATGTGGTGTGACCACCCTTTGTCTTCAAAACAGCATCAATTCTTCTAGGTACATGTACACAGTTTTTGAGGGAACTCGGCATGGAGGTTGTTCCAAACATCTTGGATAGCTAACCAAGGATCTTCTGTGGATGTAGGCTTGCTCAAATCCTTCTGTATCCTCATGTAATCCTAGACAGACTCAGTGATGTTGAGATCAGGGCTCTGTGGGGGCCATATCATCACTTCCAGGACTCCTTGTTTTGCTTATTTGCGGCGCTGCCAGTCCCAAACAAATGAATGGGAGGTGGGCGCATGCACACTCCAGCTCCCATTCAAGTCTATGGCATATGCCACAGCATCCTTGCAATGCAGCATGTATGTAAAAGGACACATCTGTACATCTAAATGTAAATGAGCCCCAAAGCAGTTAGTAAGATCTATTTGTTGATGAAAAAACACTGGCGCTTTTCAGCGCTTGTTCATATATTGTGTTTTACAAGTGGTTCCATATAAGGAGCCATGAGAAACCTTATTTAAAAGTGCATAGCCATATGCATTGTGCCTTATAACCAATGGCGAGAAATGACACTGATGATCACATATGAATGTATACATCTCGGATTTCTTCCCCCCAAAAATATAAAAGCTACATAATGGGGGCACTGAGCAATCAGGGAGATTTCTAGACTCTTCAGGGAGTCAGGAAGATTGTTACTATTTCAGGGAGTCTCCCTGACAACCAGGCAGAGATAACAAGTATTCAACAGAGCCTTGTATACAGAGGGTCTAATTCAGATTTTTAAGCAAACCTGATGGTTTACATACAAATCTGATGGTGTGAGGCTGCACAAACGCAAAACATGTTCTGTGCATGTGAAGAATAGGTCTTGCGATATTGCTCGCAGCCTTCTGTCAACCGCAGCATGATTGATATTTTGTAACATTTTGTGGGCTCAGCGGGGGTGGGACCCAGCACTGTTCTACAAAATGGTACATGTTGCCTCTATTTTGTAGGTATAAAGAGTCCAGGGTCTGTGTCATCAGATGGAGACTTACTGGTCCCGGGTGTCCATATTGTATGTCCAGCCTGTGTATGCTTCAGCTTACGCAGGCTGACCACTGCCTGGAAACATTGCAAATCATGAGCGATCGTCACGATGGAAATCAAGGGTTGCATTCTCAAATGCAGCACTCGGATCTCGCAAATACATGCAAGAGGCGTCTCTATCTCTTACAGATGCCTTCTGCTGCACTTGTATTTTAATGACACGTACATTAATTGCATAGTCACTTACCTGTAATCATAAATTAGTCCCAGAGTAAAATATATAATTTTGGGAGGTACACCATTGTCATAGAGATGAACATAAGCAAGTAGCGTGAGACATCACACTTGTCATTTACTGAATAGTGCAGTTGCATTTAAAACAAGGATGACTTTATAAAAATGTACAGAAGTCACTGATGGAAAGCAGTCACATGATTGTTTAAGGCAAAACAGCCACTTTGTGTAATCTAAGTTTGTTTAACAAAATAATAAGACTGTGTGTGTACATTTGTTGACTGACCTTAACTATTACACAAACCATTATAACAAAGCTGATAAGAATAAGCTTGCAATCACACTCTATTCATTAAACAAAAATATATAATACATGGTCTAGCATGTTACCATAGATTAATAAATGCAAAATAAATATAATTAGAAGTGCTGTTTATTTTAAGATTTGAAGACCTCTAATTCCATCATCTACAGTCTGATGATGCCTTATTTTCTTTTCTGAATTAAACCTGGTCATGATCTTGAATAATTTGTGTGTATTATGTTGAATTGTGGCTTTATCAATGTGATCAAGTGTATCTCAACCATCTGTAGATAAAGGTCATTTTTGCATTGAGAGGGATACCTGGTATTTTGTATTATCCAGTCATCGCTCAACCCCCTGAGACATTGTTCTTGCTGGGATTAATGAAAATTTAAATTGAGGATTAGCAGGACTGGAAAGCTCTCAGTATGAAATCCTTTCAATTAAACTAAAATCTATTCTTCTGCAAGGACTTCCCTGATTTTAATTGCATCCAAGACCCGCTCAAATATCACCTGCTTATCTTTTTCTGGCCCAATACACAATAATATAAATAGAACAATAATAGGTACAGTTTGATAGATTTTTTATTATTGTTATTCCTTGTGTACTGTGCTAATATTACGGTCTTTTACAAGTTGCTTGCTAGAACAAAGAGCTGTATGTAAAATACAAAATTTGTATCCAAATACATAAGCAGATGTGATTTGTGTCCATGTTGAAAGCACACTGATATATGAGTTAATAAGATATGATAGCAGGATGTCATTTGCTTTCAAACAATCATTGCTAATAAACAGAAAGCACTATATTGCTATGCAATGATGTGTTCTAAAAATAAATTCATATTTTATATACAGTTATATATACAATTATCCTTTATACACAATTCAAAAATATATACTGTATGTATCAAAATTAAGAGTAGATAACTCAGTGGGTAGATGGTATACATCAAAGTGTATTAAAACACCTAAACGTGTGCATTCATCACCAGTAACCAAAGTATTTATTAAATCATTGTTGACCAGTACCTTTCCAGTGGTTAGATAATTGCAAATATAGCTCACACAAAAAGTAATAAAGAATAGGATAACTACAGTATAGTCCTATGGCTTTCACATACATTTTTGGGAAATTATTTTAATTTCTGTTGAAGAAAGAATTGTTGAGTATTTAGATTCAAGAAATTACACTTACAAGAAATTGACATACAAGAGACTACCGTATGTCAAAAAAGGCAAGTGGGAATTTTGGAGAGATCATGGTGGATCAGTGAACATATAGTACTGCAGCATTTTAAGATTTTAGGAAAGTATTTCTTATGGTATGCCAAAATAATAAAAATCCTAGGATTTACTAGAAAGATAATGGCATTAATAATAGAGTGTCTAAATGTCAGGAACCAAATTGCTGTAAATGGTGTAAGATCAGACCAGTGGAAAATCTCAGCAAAATGTTCTGGTTCTCATTTTGTTTAATGTATTTATTAGGGGTATTATTTGTAATCTACAAGAAATAGCATACATTTTCACAGATGGCACAAATCTTTGTAATATGGTTGCCTAGAAGTAGTACATAAAATTAATGGAGACATGGATAAAATTGAGGAAGGTACTGTATAAACAAGGTTAGACTGGCCTACAAGGGAACAGGGAAAACCCCATTAGCCCCATTCATGTCAGAGTCCAACACTGTGTATAAATATCCACAGGCAGGATAATAGTCACTTGTGGGGAAGATGGAAACAGGGGAACACTGGTGGGAGGGATAGTGCTAAGAGGAGAGAATGAGGAAAGAGGGCCCTGTCCTTGAGGACTTTTGGGGTCACTCTGACCTGATCGATTACTCGCCGCCGTGCCACCCCCTGGGCGGGAGGGGGTGGCACAGCGGCATTCGGACGCCATTTTTGTGTGCGCGGTGACCCGGCCAGCAACGACTAAGTCTCTGCCAGCTGCAGCAGCTGCGCCGGCTGGGAGTTACTCTACAAGTACAAAAGTGGTTTCGTACTTTTGCGGGGAATAAGGGGCCTGACATGTGCAGCGGACTAGCCCTGTGCTGGGCGTCCCCCCGCATGTCAGTGTAAGCGATTGCAGCTGTGCTAAATTTAGCACAGCTACGATCAGGTCGGAATGACCCTCTTTAGCTGGATACACACTATAAAATTATCTGTCCCATCTGGCTGGTTGTAACAAAAATCTGTTAATATATGGGAACAAAGGAAAATCAACCATTTGCTCCCAAAATCCGGAAAATGGACAAAAATGGTTGTTCTTATAAATTGGTTAAATCAAACAGATTTAACCAATTTGCCTGAATGACCATTTTGTCTGCTTTCCAGTGTTTGGGACAAATGGACAGATAATCTTATTGTATGCAGATGGAATACATTCTGGTAAAATGGTTGTCATGACAATCAAAGAAGATTGACGGGATCAGTACTAAATGCCGCCGGCCGGAATCCCGGCGGTCAAAATACTGACGCCGGAATCCTGACCACACAATCCCGACAGGGGTGGCGAGCGGAAAGCAGCCCCTTGCGAGCTCGCTTCGCTTGCTACGCTCGGCACACTATTTTATTCTCCCTCTATGGGTGTCGTGAACACCCACGGAGGGAGAATATGTCGGGATTGTGGCAGTCGGGATTCCGGCATCAGTATTTCGACCGCTGGGATTCCGGCCGGCGGCATCTTGACCGCATCCCAGATTGACACCAGGTAAATATCTGGGGTTTCATCCAGTCCAGGCTTGGAGCATGAAGGTGTAATTAAGGTAAACATAGGATGATGGGATTTACTGCTCGAATTAACAGCAGTAAGTAAAGTTCTTCTTCATGGAGAACTACTGTAAACATATGAAGAAGAATGGTCCTATGTGACACTTGGCCTTCTTGGACTCTATCCCTGTCAACAGCAGTCAGAAAGAGAAGCTGAACCAGTTGCATTACCAAAGTATGACAGTTCTGTACTAATTCATCTTAGATTAAATTGTCAGCAACTCCAGAATCCAGAAATGCAGTGATAATAAGAACTTGGCTAAAAATGTGAAGCTCAACTGGGATGACAAAAATCAGAAGCAGCTTCACTAAATTAGACCGATAAGGGACAAGAATTTTCCTGTTTTTTTAGGACAGTTTGCCAACAGGTGAGTGAGTTCAGCACAATATAAGCAGAGCCAGAGATTAAAACATCTCTCTCTTTGTTCTGGAGACAACCATGAACGTTCGGGTTTATCGACTCCTTGGTATCCGAAGATGGAACCAAAGGCTACAACTGCGGCACCAATTTAAATAGGGACTTATGAGGCCTTTTTTTTCAGACCATTCACATAAATGGATGTATCTTGAGAGATCAAGAGTTCCATGATGGAGGAAAGTTCGCAAATAATAAGCTCTTCGTTCATTAAATCCGTGAGACCTTGCCAAAAGGTCGCCACAAGTTCCTCATCATTACACTCTCAGAAGCCAGTGTTTGAAATTGGATGACATATTGGCTGATAGTCTTGGAGAGTTACTGTAGTCTTAGAAGGCTAGCAGCCAATGATGAAACATGTCATGGTTCATAGAAGATACTGTACTAAAAAGCATCTGAGTTGTATTGCCTCATTCCCACAATGTAGATGCCCAGGCAAGGGCTTTCCCAGTAGGTACAGATATTATATAAACTTATTTGGCATTTTATGAAGGAAAATTCCCAGGAAAAAACTTAAACTGTATTGAGCACTGATTCAAGAATCCCCTGCAGAGTTAAGTATTGCCATTATACTGTACTTGTTGTGATTGGGTATCTTTAGGTGTGAGGCTGCTGTGGCACATGAAGATGCACATGAAGATAGGAGTAACAGTATTGTGTAGCAGGCACCGCTTTGTATTTTACACCATTGAGAACTGAGCAGATAAATCTTGGATGCACTTCATGATCTGCCACTAATTATCATCCTGTTTGTCCATATGGCCAACTAGTTGCTGTAGTGTCTCCAGGGGAAAGGGATTATCTGCAGAATCCATGTGTGTCAGAGTGTACTGTAATGTTCCTCAGGTAGGTAATGGATCACCACCAACACAGAAACCTGGGGCGATCCGGCACCGGATAGACTAATCGGGAAAAATACTAACAATGTAGAAGAGAAAACCAAATTTGGACAATAGATTACCCTAAGAAAATAGGGGAAAAGAGGGGGCGAAAAGTTAGCCCTTCCAATATTGTATGCAATACACGTATAGATGATAATTTTGTCCTACTTGGTGGTGCACCCAGAGCCAGAAAGTATGCGAACTTTAATACAATGGGGAGAGGAAAGAAGGCTCTTGTGTGGGCGCACTCTTGTGAAGAAAAATATATATTTTTGATAAGATAATTAGGATGAGATGTTAAAACATAACTTTTATTAGCTTTTATTACACAAAAGGTTATTACCGGAAAACTATCCTTCAAAATGCAACATAGAAAGCATCTTGGTAAAATAAAATGTTCTGGTCTCTTATTGGTAAAGAGTGTGTGAAAGGGTGGTAGACATTAGTTGGTCATACCCCCATTCCCCTTGACCAGTACAGACTTGCTGTATTAATGGAACCACAGGGTGGTCGACACAAATTTAATGGCTATGCTCTGATGGCTTGTAGGAAATAAGAGAAATGATCAGAAGTCACTCCTCTCGATATATTACAAGAAAGAAGACGACATGCACCTGTCTAAATTCAGGAATGATAACGGTAAAGGCAGGTATGGTACCTCACGTAGATGGTG
This sequence comes from Pseudophryne corroboree, assembly GCF_028390025.1. Classification (NCBI taxonomy): domain Eukaryota; kingdom Metazoa; phylum Chordata; class Amphibia; order Anura; family Myobatrachidae; genus Pseudophryne; species Pseudophryne corroboree. The sequence continues at coordinate 625,123,949 of NC_086448.1, read as the reverse complement.
CCTGTGAACGACAGGTCTGGAGGTTGTTGGATAGAAAAAAAAGTGGTGATGCTGCTGTTGGTGTTACTGCCACATAAGTGAGGAAAATCCTGCTCTACAACACCAGGTATTCACAGGTGGTCTCCCTTCCTGGTACTGACCTGGCCCAACGCTGTTTAGCTTCCAAGATCAGACGAGATCGGGCGCTTGCAGCGTGGTATGGTAGTAGAGAATTTTATGTGAGCACCAATGAGAGTGCACCTAGATATGAATAATGAAAATTGAGACCGACAAAAAAGAGGTAGATAAAAGATCGTGTAAATGGGTGGATCTGCTTTTCACGTTAGACCCGATCCAAAATTCCCACTCACGTGGTGCAGTGTACCGGGAATCGTGAATGAGAGTCCACGAAAAAAGTGGTGATCTATCTAAAATAGAATTTGTGAGAGTTACTACTGGAAATCACAGACAGAGAAATTCCTGGCTGCTGGTATATTGAGATTTATCCATACAGATAGCGGTATATAAGAAAAAATGCTGCTGAAACCAGGTGAATAAGTGGTCATGCAGTTTTTAGTAAAAACTCCAGATGGAGTTTGACATTTGTTAAATTGTATGGAGAGGTGTTAAATTCACCGCAGCTGCACCAAAATATATCTGTTGAATAAATGTATCATAGGATATTTGCCTTACAGCCCAAGCTGGGATATACAATGCTATAATAGGTATAAGTTAATTCTATGCATGCATCAATTGCTGTGAGAAGGCAAAAATAGAAATAGATGGAAACCAACACATTCGTGAATGTAACAGATATATGAGTCACATGTATGAGCAGGTAACACTTTAAAGAAATAAGCTGATTTCCAATAGTGTGCTAGATGCTGAATAAATGCTGATGCAGACCTCTGATCAGTCACCCCTATGCTGTACACTCAATACAAAATAATTAAGGCAGTGCTGCTAAGAATTGCAATAGGAGTTGCTATCCGTGGTATGCAGCCACTGGATAGAGGGGCTTACGATTTCACCAGAGTTATGAAGAAGCCAAGAGAGCAAGAAAGGTAAGTATGGCTGGATGCCAAAATGCGATAGTGTCGACGGGACCCCTGTTCCTGGATGCGGAAGACGCGTTTCGCCCTAGGGCTTGTTCACTTCCGGGTTCCGTACTGCCTAGTGTGGGGAGAGAGCTTATATGTCCGTCCCTGTTAGGGCTTAGCCAATCCGGAGATGTCGTCTGGTGGGTGTGATCTCCCCCTGTCTGTGGTTGCTAGGAGACCGCCGTGATGAAGACGTCAGATAGAAAGGCGCGTCACACATCGCGAGATCGCGGACGCGATCTTGGATGTGGGAAAAATACCCTTGCAGTTGGAATTTGTGTGGGCGGTTGCTAGGAGATTACCATTGCGGAACTAAGATGTCAGGACGCGAGGTGGGAGATGCATCACCCATCGCGAGATTGCGGACGTCATCGTGGATATGGGAGGGATGCGTTTGAGATCAATGTAAATGGTTGCTAAGAGACTCCCATAGCAGAGCTAAGACATCATACCTGGGGAACTAAAACATTTAGTGATGGTAGATCGCTATTTAAGATGTGGAAGATAATCAGCCATAAATAGATAGCACATGCCCGAATAAATAACTTGCACTGTAAGAATACTGATAGTATAGATTGTTAATGACCGACCATATGATTAAAAGAAATATGCGAAAACAAAATAAATATAGAAGAGAACTGAGAAAAGGGGGGATAGGGTTATAAAGGTAAAATGAATAAATTAATTAAATAAAATACATATAGATAACTATACATATTGGTGTAAATGTTAATAAGACTACTGATTAAAAAGGAGGTTGGTGGAATGGGGAATAGGTTTAAAATAGGCCTGGTGGAAGTTAGTGAGGGATATGCTGAGTTTGCCTCCGGCATAGGTGAGTTGAAGATGGATGCGGGAGTAGGGGTAGAGGGATAACTATTATAGTGTCCGAGGAATAAACTATGAGTGTGTGAGGGGAACCAATAAATGTGTGTGGTGAGGAAACAACATGAAGGGGAATGGTTAGGAATGATTGTGGGTGCATTAATGTGCAGTGACCACGGGCAAAAACAAAAATGATTAAGGTATGCCAGTATGGAAAGGAGGTGAGGGGTAGGTGTACCTGATTGGTTGTTGATAGAGGAAGACCGGTGGTATGTGAGGTAGGCATGGCTGGTGTGAAAAAATAAGACTAGGTGTGAGGAGAATTAGGGTTGTGCAAAGATGTAAGATGGTGTCGGAATGTGATTAGTGTAAAAATGTGCATGTAATAGGCATGAAGTAAAAGGTATGTGTGTATGAATTCCTGTAGGGAAATTACTGGGTAAAATTGTAAGGTATATGTGATAGTGGAAAGTCTGATGAAAATATTATTTACAGGAAAACTCCGTAGTTAATGGTTTCATTCAGACCGAAAGGTTTCAGGCTGTTCAAGCGAAAGATCCATTCACTTTCCTTTTTGTAAAGTTCTTTGGTTATATCTCCTCCCCGTATTCCGAGATGTACTCGATCTAAACAGAAGGTCTTGAACCCTTTGATGGATCCTTTATGAACCGTGTTGAAATGTCTCGCTACTGATGTGAGCTGTTTCATTCTGTTAAGATCTCTGGAGGCATTGCGGATGTTACCAAGGTGTTCTAAGATTCTTTCTTTCCATTTACGTGTAGTCATGCCTACATACTTGAGATTACACTCGCACGTTATGCAATATATCACTGCCTGCGTATTGCAGTTAAAGAAATGTTGTAGTTTGACCGACTGGTCAAACCTGTCGATGACTGTGTTGGTTTTCAAAATTTGAGGGCATGATTTGCAATGGCCGCAGGGGAAAGAACCGGTAACAGAAGGTTTTTTGGTATTTGAGGAGATCAGATGACTGTGCACTAGATGGTCTCTCATATTTTTTGACCTGCGCCAGCTCATTTGCAGTGGGGAGTCGAAAAGGGGTGCCAAATCTGGATCCAATTGTAAAATTGGGAGATGTCTGGTTATTGCTCCCTTCAATTTCCTCCATTCAGGGCAGAAAGTACCAATAAAGCGTACAGTATCTTCCTGCTCGGTACTCTTATTTTTCTTACCAAAAATCAGACTCTCTCTTTTGGTTGCTGCTATAGCCGTATATGCCCGCTTGAGTGAGCGTCTGCTGTAGCCTCTATCCAGGAGGCGGTTAGTTAGTTCCAGGCTTTTGGTTTTAAAAGTAGAGTCTTCTGAGCAGTTGCGTCTCAGGCGTAGGTATTCCCCTTTGGGGATGTTTTCCACAGTAGGAGGAAAGTGGGAGCTTGTTTGGTGAAGGAGACTGTTAGTAGCAGTCTCCTTCCGGAATAATTCCGTTTCCAGAAATCCTGCATTGGATTTGTAGATACTGAGGTCTAAGAATGGTACTCTTGTAGGGCTGATGAAATGTGTCAGAGTAATATTGAGTTCATTAAGGTTGAGAATCTGAATGAACTCCAAGAGTAAGCTCTTATTGCCATTCCAAATCAGGAAGACATCATCGATGTATCTTAGCCATAGTATTATATGCGTGGTGTATTTTTCATTGCAGATGTTGAACACGTGGGAATGCTCCCACCACCCCAAAAAGAGATTTGCATATGTAGGTGCACATGCTGCCCCCATAGCAGTTCCCCTGATTTGTAAGAAAAACTGATCTTGAAATACGAAATAATTTTTGGAGAGGACAAAGGTAAGTAACCTTAGAAGAAAATCAGAAAAATCATTGGACCCAGTTTGGTCCAAAAAGAATTTTGTTGCAGACAAACCTTGTTGATGATTAATGCTGGAATAAAGTGCCTCAACGTCCAAGGTTGCTAGGAGGAAGTCATCCTCAAAGTGGATGTTGTGAATTTTACGCAATAAATCAGCAGTGTCTTGTAGATAAGATGGTAAGTCAAGAACAAAATCACGTAGATGTAAATCTAGAAAGCGACTCGGCTGCTCCAGCAGTCCTCCATTACCCGACATTATCGGTCTGCCAGGTGGCACCTGGATGTCTTTATGAATCTTCGGAAGAAGATAAAAAGTTGGAGTTCTCGGGTTTTGGACAGTCAAATATGCTGCTTCTTGTTTGGTAATGGTTCCCTGTGTAGCAGCCTCTTGTATTAATGAGATATAGGCTTTTTGGAACCTTTTGGTGGGATCGTTGAGAAGTTTCTGATAGCAAAGGGGGTTGAACAGTTGTCTATGTGCTTCCGTGATATACATTTCTAACGGCCATAGCACAATGTTACCACCTTTGTCCGAAGGTTTGATAATTACATCCCTCCATGTTTCCATCTCGCGTAATGCTTTCCTTTCTTGGAAATTGAGATTTCTAGTTGGATATTGATGGGAAGTTTTAATTCGGACGTAAATATCGTCAAATTCTTTCGACACCCTGTTAAGAAAAACCCTAATTTCCGGGCTGGTATTATCGGGTGGGAAAAATGAAGACTTGGGTTTACATTTAGCTCGGCAGGGAGTGCTGTCTTGAATGTTCGATTCCACTAGTAGGTCCTCCAGAATTTGGACTGTTTGGAGCTCTTCAGGGGATAAATCTGTGATGTTGTCACTATCTCGTCTTGCATGATGTTTTGCAAAGAACTTTTTTAGAAGGAGTTTTCTGCCAAATAATCTGAGATCTTTCTCCCAGCAGAATCTATTAAATGATCTCGAGGGTGAGAAAGAGAGGCCTTTGGCTAACACATCCATATGTGAGGATGAGAGGGGTCTACCTGATAGGTTTATAACCTGGAGGGAAGTTGAGAAAGGGTGAGTTATCTTAACGTCTTCCTCTGTCTGGCCGGATACCTGGCGGTCCTTGATAGGTCCCAGTCGGGGTTGCGTCTGTCGCCTCTTCTTTCCCCCCCGCCGGGTTTTCCTGGATTTTTGTCCCGGCCTTTTTGTTTCGAACCCTGGCCTAAAAAACGTGGCGAAAATTCTACTTCTCTCTGATTGAGTCTGGCGTTGTCTGAAGTCTCACTAGATGAATCTCCACTGTTTGAAGATTCAAATTCAGAGAAAGTCGAGTCGTCCCTCTGTCTTCGATTCCTATTCTGGGGTATGGGATTCCACCTGAAAATGTCCCCACGTGAGAAATCTCGTTTATCCCTGATAAATTTGTTCCGCTTCCGATCTGCTATTGTTTGTTCATATGACTTGAGTTCTTGTTGATGTTTCTCAAAAGCTGTCTGAAAAGACAAGTCTTTTTCCCAAGTTTCTAGGTTGTGACCTAATTCCTCAATTTCTTTTTCCACTTGGTCTATGAGTAGTGTGTCATGCTTGACCAGGAGATGTAATAATTCTTGGGAACACTTCAAGAGTGCTGTCTCCCACTCAGTCTTCAAGTTCTCCGTAGCCAATGGAAAAGAGGGGAATATTTTAGGTCTCAGCCCCCGGGGCACGATTTTGTGTTTGATGTAATTCTGTAGTGTGGTGATGTCCCACGATAGGCGAGTCCTTTTCTGCAAGCTTTTTTGTAATCTAGAGAAAGTGGTTTTCCAGTCTGAGTTAGTGGGGGATTCTTCAAAGTTTTCTGAGAAGAAATCCCCAAAAGTCTCCGGATTTTGTCGTTTTGTTAGCTCTGCTTTTAATGAAAAAGTGGTCATAATCAAGACTGCGTACAAATATTACTGCTAAAAATGGACAGATCCGGTAAAAGGAATGTTATCACATGAAGAGATTAAAGAAAACCGTGCCAAGGATCAGAGACTGTTTCTACAACAGTAGAGAGTACTATACAGAAACCTGGGGCGATCCGGCACCGGATAGACTAATCGGGAAAAATACTAACAATGTAGAAGAGAAAACCAAATTTGGACAATAGATTACCCTAAGAAAATAGGGGAAAAGAGGGGGCGAAAAGTTAGCCCTTCCAATATTGTATGCAATACACGTATAGATGATAATTTTGTCCTACTTGGTGGTGCACCCAGAGCCAGAAAGTATGCGAACTTTAATACAATGGGGAGAGGAAAGAAGGCTCTTGTGTGGGCGCACTCTTGTGAAGAAAAATATATATTTTTGATAAGATAATTAGGATGAGATGTTAAAACATAACTTTTATTAGCTTTTATTACACAAAAGGTTATTACCGGAAAACTATCCTTCAAAATGCAACATAGAAAGCATCTTGGTAAAATAAAATGTTCTGGTCTCTTATTGGTAAAGAGTGTGTGAAAGGGTGGTAGACATTAGTTGGTCATACCCCCATTCCCCTTGACCAGTACAGACTTGCTGTATTAATGGAACCACAGGGTGGTCGACACAAATTTAATGGCTATGCTCTGATGGCTTGTAGGAAATAAGAGAAATGATCAGAAGTCACTCCTCTCGATATATTACAAGAAAGAAGACGACATGCACCTGTCTAAATTCAGGAATGATAACGGTAAAGGCAGGTATGGTACCTCACGTAGATGGTGCCTGTGAACGACAGGTCTGGAGGTTGTTGGATAGAAAAAAAAGTGGTGATGCTGCTGTTGGTGTTACTGCCACATAAGTGAGGAAAATCCTGCTCTACAACACCAGGTATTCACAGGTGGTCTCCCTTCCTGGTACTGACCTGGCCCAACGCTGTTTAGCTTCCAAGATCAGACGAGATCGGGCGCTTGCAGCGTGGTATGGTAGTAGAGAATTTTATGTGAGCACCAATGAGAGTGCACCTAGATATGAATAATGAAAATTGAGACCGACAAAAAAGAGGTAGATAAAAGATCGTGTAAATGGGTGGATCTGCTTTTCACGTTAGACCCGATCCAAAATTCCCACTCACGTGGTGCAGTGTACCGGGAATCGTGAATGAGAGTCCACGAAAAAAGTGGTGATCTATCTAAAATAGAATTTGTGAGAGTTACTACTGGAAATCACAGACAGAGAAATTCCTGGCTGCTGGTATATTGAGATTTATCCATACAGATAGCGGTATATAAGAAAAAATGCTGCTGAAACCAGGTGAATAAGTGGTCATGCAGTTTTTAGTAAAAACTCCAGATGGAGTTTGACATTTGTTAAATTGTATGGAGAGGTGTTAAATTCACCGCAGCTGCACCAAAATATATCTGTTGAATAAATGTATCATAGGATATTTGCCTTACAGCCCAAGCTGGGATATACAATGCTATAATAGGTATAAGTTAATTCTATGCATGCATCAATTGCTGTGAGAAGGCAAAAATAGAAATAGATGGAAACCAACACATTCGTGAATGTAACAGATATATGAGTCACATGTATGAGCAGGTAACACTTTAAAGAAATAAGCTGATTTCCAATAGTGTGCTAGATGCTGAATAAATGCTGATGCAGACCTCTGATCAGTCACCCCTATGCTGTACACTCAATACAAAATAATTAAGGCAGTGCTGCTAAGAATTGCAATAGGAGTTGCTATCCGTGGTATGCAGCCACTGGATAGAGGGGCTTACGATTTCACCAGAGTTATGAAGAAGCCAAGAGAGCAAGAAAGGTAAGTATGGCTGGATGCCAAAATGCGATAGTGTCGACGGGACCCCTGTTCCTGGATGCGGAAGACGCGTTTCGCCCTAGGGCTTGTTCACTTCCGGGTTCCGTACTGCCTAGTGTGGGGAGAGAGCTTATATGTCCGTCCCTGTTAGGGCTTAGCCAATCCGGAGATGTCGTCTGGTGGGTGTGATCTCCCCCTGTCTGTGGTTGCTAGGAGACCGCCGTGATGAAGACGTCAGATAGAAAGGCGCGTCACACATCGCGAGATCGCGGACGCGATCTTGGATGTGGGAAAAATACCCTTGCAGTTGGAATTTGTGTGGGCGGTTGCTAGGAGATTACCATTGCGGAACTAAGATGTCAGGACGCGAGGTGGGAGATGCATCACCCATCGCGAGATTGCGGACGTCATCGTGGATATGGGAGGGATGCGTTTGAGATCAATGTAAATGGTTGCTAAGAGACTCCCATAGCAGAGCTAAGACATCATACCTGGGGAACTAAAACATTTAGTGATGGTAGATCGCTATTTAAGATGTGGAAGATAATCAGCCATAAATAGATAGCACATGCCCGAATAAATAACTTGCACTGTAAGAATACTGATAGTATAGATTGTTAATGACCGACCATATGATTAAAAGAAATATGCGAAAACAAAATAAATATAGAAGAGAACTGAGAAAAGGGGGGATAGGGTTATAAAGGTAAAATGAATAAATTAATTAAATAAAATACATATAGATAACTATACATATTGGTGTAAATGTTAATAAGACTACTGATTAAAAAGGAGGTTGGTGGAATGGGGAATAGGTTTAAAATAGGCCTGGTGGAAGTTAGTGAGGGATATGCTGAGTTTGCCTCCGGCATAGGTGAGTTGAAGATGGATGCGGGAGTAGGGGTAGAGGGATAACTATTATAGTGTCCGAGGAATAAACTATGAGTGTGTGAGGGGAACCAATAAATGTGTGTGGTGAGGAAACAACATGAAGGGGAATGGTTAGGAATGATTGTGGGTGCATTAATGTGCAGTGACCACGGGCAAAAACAAAAATGATTAAGGTATGCCAGTATGGAAAGGAGGTGAGGGGTAGGTGTACCTGATTGGTTGTTGATAGAGGAAGACCGGTGGTATGTGAGGTAGGCATGGCTGGTGTGAAAAAATAAGACTAGGTGTGAGGAGAATTAGGGTTGTGCAAAGATGTAAGATGGTGTCGGAATGTGATTAGTGTAAAAATGTGCATGTAATAGGCATGAAGTAAAAGGTATGTGTGTATGAATTCCTGTAGGGAAATTACTGGGTAAAATTGTAAGGTATATGTGATAGTGGAAAGTCTGATGAAAATATTATTTACAGGAAAACTCCGTAGTTAATGGTTTCATTCAGACCGAAAGGTTTCAGGCTGTTCAAGCGAAAGATCCATTCACTTTCCTTTTTGTAAAGTTCTTTGGTTATATCTCCTCCCCGTATTCCGAGATGTACTCGATCTAAACAGAAGAACTTGGCTAAAAATGTGAAGCTCAACTGGGATGACAAAAATCAGAAGCAGCTTCACTAAATTAGACCGATAAGGGACAAGAATTTTCCTGTTTTTTTAGGACAGTTTGCCAACAGGTGAGTGAGTTCAGCACAATATAAGCAGAGCCAGAGATTAAAACATCTCTCTCTTTGTTCTGGAGACAACCATGAACGTTCGGGTTTATCGACTCCTTGGTATCCGAAGATGGAACCAAAGGCTACAACTGCGGCACCAATTTAAATAGGGACTTATGAGGCCTTTTTTTTCAGACCATTCACATAAATGGATGTATCTTGAGAGATCAAGAGTTCCATGATGGAGGAAAGTTCGCAAATAATAAGCTCTTCGTTCATTAAATCCGTGAGACCTTGCCAAAAGGTCGCCACAAGTTCCTCATCATTACACTCTCAGAAGCCAGTGTTTGAAATTGGATGACATATTGGCTGATAGTCTTGGAGAGTTACTGTAGTCTTAGAAGGCTAGCAGCCAATGATGAAACATGTCATGGTTCATAGAAGATACTGTACTAAAAAGCATCTGAGTTGTATTGCCTCATTCCCACAATGTAGATGCCCAGGCAAGGGCTTTCCCAGTAGGTACAGATATTATATAAACTTATTTGGCATTTTATGAAGGAAAATTCCCAGGAAAAAACTTAAACTGTATTGAGCACTGATTCAAGAATCCCCTGCAGAGTTAAGTATTGCCATTATACTGTACTTGTTGTGATTGGGTATCTTTAGGTGTGAGGCTGCTGTGGCACATGAAGATGCACATGAAGATAGGAGTAACAGTATTGTGTAGCAGGCACCGCTTTGTATTTTACACCATTGAGAACTGAGCAGATAAATCTTGGATGCACTTCATGATCTGCCACTAATTATCATCCTGTTTGTCCATATGGCCAACTAGTTGCTGTAGTGTCTCCAGGGGAAAGGGATTATCTGCAGAATCCATGTGTGTCAGAGTGTACTGTAATGTTCCTCAGGTAGGTAATGGATCACCACCAACCAAGACTGACACAGCTGATGACCTCGGTGCATGCATAGCCAGATTAAGGGGGGATGCAGGGCATACTGTACCCCGGGCCCCCCAGTGTCAGGGGCCCCCTGGCCAAAGCACACTGATATCACTAGCTTTCCCTCTTAATGATAGAGCCAGAATGCGAGTAATGAGGGAGCCAGAATGCGAGCAGGACAATATGCAGTGCAGGTAGAGACACAGGAATATCACGTTTCATGAGCTACAGATGGAGCTTTATGACCAGAGGAGAGATAGGAGGGTGGAGAAAGCTGTAAATGACACAGGGATCCCTGCTCCTTCCTGTCTGGGTGTCTGAGTCCTGTGTAAACTGTTATGCAATAAACCATTTGGGTCTAGAGATAGAGAGACACATAGAGAGTCCTCCTGATTCATGTCCCAGTGTGTAAGTAGTACAGAGGCTGCTGCTATTCTTGCATGTGACAAGATCAATTATTTTGTTTTTCTATGTGTATTTTAAGGTTGTTTAAGTTGTCTGTGTTCTACTACAAGAAAATTTTATAAAAGAGTTGTCTTCCAATTAGGTGGAGCTACAGTATGAACAATACCCAGGCATTATTAAATTATTAGTTTAAAACTAATATACACTATTAGTTTCAATTTAATATACACAATCTATACCTCCCACCGTGACCCATTCCAGGAGGGACAAAGTGCTCTCTACCTGGACTTCCTTCTTATTTTATGATTGCAAACATCTGTGTTGTAACACCTTTATATCAATTACATAGTGCAACACAGGGGACATCAATCATATATTAAGAGGGAAGTCCAGGTAGAGAGCATTTTGTCCCTACTGAAATGGGGCATGTTGGAAGGTATGCACAATCTAATATACATCCCCCACCTTCCACCGGTGCCACCCTGTCTTAAGTGCCCCGGTCACCCCCAAGGCTTAATCCGGCCCTGGGTGCATGGGTGTAGTGAGGATGGCTCCAGTGAAGCGCAAGCTCTGGGCACCGGAAAAGTTAAAGGGCGCTACACCTGCCACCCTTTCTCCGCCTGCTATATCATGTTCTACTGTACAGGCATCCACAGAGCAGGAAGAGGAGGAGCAGAGGGGCACACACTGACTTGGATTCAGAGACTAGCTAGGGAACAGGGCAGTTCAGAGACAACAACAGGAGACACTGACAGCCAGCACATGCCAGAGCTCTGCCACCCTCTTTAAATCTCACTGTCTGCTTGTAGCTGTGCTGCAGGGTTACTTCTGTCCTGCTACACCACTCTCTGCCCTGGCTGCTGCAGCACCTCTTTCTGCCCTGGCTGCTGCAGCACCTCTCTCTGTCCCAGCTGCTGCAGCACCTCTTTCTGCCTTGGCTGCTGTAACACCCCTTTCTGCATCAGCTGCTGCAGCAGCTCTTTCTGCCTCAGCTGTTGCAGCACCCCTCTCTGCCCTGGCTTTTGCAGCACACCTCTCTGCCCTTGGTGCTACAGTACCTCTCTCTACTTTGATAATGCAGCACCGCTCTCTGCCCCAGCTGCTGCTGTAGGATCTCTCCCTGCATTAGAAGCTGCACAATTACATGTAAAAGTGACTCTACTGTGGCATAACGTGTATAAGCAGCGTGGACTAACATGTATTAATGGCTCTAATGTGTTTAGTAACATGTATAAGGGGCTCTACTGTGTGGTGTAATGTGAATAACGGACACTACTGTGTGGTGTAATGTGAAAAACATTTGTATTTTGTGGCCTCACCCCTCCCCCGTGGGGCCACATCCTTATATTTTTGGTGCGCTCCTTTGGCGCACACTGTCCCTATTTTAAACATGGGGCACCAAAAGAAACTTTCTCCCTGAGGTCCACAAGGTTTAGAACCAGTCATGTCTCCAATTTTGGATTTTTAAATATTTTTTATTTTCAAATGTAACATGTACCCAATTCAGTACAGGGGAGGGGCGCCGACACATACCCTTGCTCAGGGCACCATGGCACCTAGCTACTCCTCTGCCTGGGTGCTGGGTTTTAGTCACTACTGATACTCACCAGAGCGACTTGCAAGGAGAGATGGTTTTTGTTGCATGTGATGACCAGATCGTGGCCCCAAGCATCAGTCCTTGGCTTGATGTTAGCAGGATTGAAGAGGATTGAAAAGTCAACACCAGGAGCCAGAAATGTAAAAAAATCAGTAAATTAAATATAAGTAGACATCCAAGGTTCAATACACAGATGAGATGCCAAATTGTAAGGCAGAGCTGAAGTCAGGAACATAATCAAATAATCCGCAATAATTCCAAGCTTGGTGGTGCTTTTAAAAAGTGTCCCAGCCTGTTTCAAGGCACTGTGCAAGCTGCTTCCATCCCAACACCTGTGAGTTAGTTCCATCCACTTTGCAGTATTACCACAATTGCTAGTGTCCAGAAGTTCTCCAGACTGTGTGTCGCGCTGCTGATTCTTCCAGTTAAATTTTTGTTCTGTCTCCACTGGTTCCAATGCAGTGCAAGTACTCCTCCAGTTCCAGTCAGGTTCTTATAACCTCTTGACTTCTCTGGTCTCAGTCTAGTTTAGCCTGCATGTTTCCAGCCTATATCCATCATTCCGGTTCCAAACCATTCAAAACTGCTATCTGCATTCCATTACCAGTCCGGTTCCAGCCTGACTCATTGCTATAGTAGTCTGAAGTATCCATTTGTTACCACTGACTGTAATACTGCTTCCAAGTGCCAAGTCTTCAGTCAGCTACCATTTATGACTTCAAGTAAGTCTTCTGTTAATAACCTGCCTGCTCATTTTGGGTTCAAGGGGACTGATCCTGTATTGGATACTTCAGTCTGTATTTCTGTAGTGTTCCTCATTGTCTTCACTAGTCTTCTCAGCACATCTGCCCAAGGTTGCCTCTGGGACCATTGGTATGACCAGTGATGGTTGTTGTTAACTTGAGGGTCATCTCACTGAGTGTCAGGGTTTGTGCTGAGTTTCCAGTGGAGTGATAAGTTCTGGGTGCTGGGGCCTTGGTACTGGACCTGCATCACTCTTTGAGGTCGTAGGCTCAATGCACATAGCTCTGGTGCAGTAGTTGTGTTAAATTACTTTCAGTGCATTCCAGTCAGGCTATTGGTTATCTGAGTTGCCTCCTGTTCAGTTCCTGAGCTTTCAAGCACTGGTTTCTGCTCCATGGTTCTAAGGCTCAGGGTAATGGCTAGGGGTTTTTAGTAGTGATGAGCGGATTCGGTTTTACTCGGTTTTACTCGGTTCTCAAAACGGCATCTTATTGGCTCACGGATGTCACGTGTTTTGGATAGCCAATAAGATGGCGTTTTGAGAACCGAGTAAAACCGAGTAAAACCGAATCCGCTCATCACTAGTTTTTAGTAGTCGCTGTCCTCCTTGATGACCTATGCTCATATTCCGTGTAATTTTCTATCCGTAATCCATAAGTAAGCCTTTCATGCACTCACCTCAATTAATATCCTCCTTGTCAGTGCAGTCCACAGGTCCAGACTTGGATCTGACTCTCAAGTTCATGACAGAATGTAGTCTTTGGGGTAGATCCTGAGATGGACAGATCTCTGTGCATGGACACAAATGGTGAGTTTTTGCATACAGCACATATGCAGATACAAAGTTACATATTTTTTCATATGTACAGTCTATTCTGAATTGGACAGAACTTAGCTGAACCAATATTTCTGTGAATGTGGACATTTTATTGCAGCAACTGGGAGGGAACAATACCCGCGCATGAAAAAACCCAGTCTTGGTGTCATGGTAATATTATTGGCGTGTATTAAAAGTAGAGATGAGCGGGGTCAGTTCTCAGAGAACCGAACCCCGCCAAACTTCACGATCTGAGACGGGAACCAAGCCCGGCTCGGGACTTCCCGCCAGACTCTGATCCCAGAATGAGGCAGAACATCATCATCCCACTGCCGGATTCTCGCAGGTTTTGGATTCCATATAAGGAGCCGCATATCACCACAATTTTAACTCCGAACTTGGAGAGTGAGGGAGACAGACCTCTGTCTCTCTGTGGGTGGTGGCATCAGGTGGGGATATGGGGGGTAATTCCGACCCTTTTTCATGCAGCGGTTCTTCAATGCGGTGCGAATGGGTTGGAAATGTGCATTTGCGGCGGACGCATTGCACGTGTGTGTTGTTGCTCGGTGACAAATGCCGCCTGCGGGAAAAGTTATCGCAGCAGCGATCACAAGAAGACGGACAGATGGGAGGCATTCTGGGGTGGATACCCACTGTTTTCCAGGCGTGGTGAGGCAAACACAGGCAGATCCAGGCGTTTGGAGGGCAGATGTCTGACGTCAATTCCGGGACCTTCGTCGCTGGATCCGTCACACAGGGTAAGTAAGTCTGACCCTGGTCTTGTTTTGCTTGAAACTTTTTTAGCATAGCAGGGCTGAACAAATGATCGCAGCCCTGCTATGCTAAAATACCCTCCCCCAAAGGCGGCATCAAGTTGATCGCATGAGCAGCAAAACGTTGCTACGTGCAATCAACTCAGAATGACCACCATTGTGTGCTCTTTAGGTGTACACTGGCCCTGTCTTCTATGCTGTAAAAATTCATGGGTGCTGTGAAAATAAATGTACACTGACCCTGTCTTGTATTCTGTAAATTACAGGGGTGTTGATAAAATACAGGGGTGCTGGCCTTGTCCTGTATGCTTTAAAAATTCAGAGGTGCTGTGAAAATAAATGTACACTGGCCCTGTCCTGTATGCTGTAAAAATAAAGTGGGGCTGTGAAAATAAATGTACACTGGCCCTGTCCTGTATGCTGTAAAAATACAGGGGTGCTGTGAAAACAAATGTACACTAGCCCTGTCCTTTATGCTGTAAAAATACAGGGGTCTGTGAAAACAAATGTACACTGGCCCTGTCCTGTATGCTGTAAAAATTCAGGGGTGCTGTGAAAATAAATGTACACTGACCCTGTCCTGTATGCTGTGAAAATACATGGGTGCTGTGAAAATAAAAAGGGTCACTGTTCTGAGTGCTGTAAAAATAAAGGGGTGCTGTCCTGTGAAATGGAGAACAACAATTTGGAGGAAAAAATAGTGAAAGACCAGGAACCACTTCCAGTTCTCAGTACTAGGGCTGAAGCTGCTGCTGCCACCAGTCATGACATTGAAGATGCAATTTCATTAACATTGTGTGCTAAGGTCGATGCCCAATGTCATAGAGGACATGTAAAAAAAAGAAGCAAAAATTAAGAACAAATTTTTTTTTTATCTGATAAGAAACGTAAAATTGACAATATGCCATTCACAACATAATGTGACAAGGAAAGGCTAAAGGCCCCCATCCACTAGTCAGATTTGGGCAGTTTTCTTCAGATTTTGATGCATCTGACCATCATATCTGAAGAAAAGTGTCACATTGGATGGCTCTTCAGATCCAATGCTCACTCCCGTGTCAGATATGTCTGAACTACAGATCTCTGAGGCTGCCCCAACTATTTATCTGAATCTGAAGAAAACAGGTGCACATCGGATTATTTTATTTACTTCAGATGTATCTGATCAGATTCATCTGAAGAGTCACTTGACTGGCATCTCCCTGGCCACTCCCACCCACCAAGAGGGGGAACAGCGGCAGCAGCAGCATCAGATCAATCGCATGTAGCATGTGTGCATCAGATATATCTGATGCGATCTGGCACATGATATATTGCATCAGATATATCTGAAGTGAATGTAATGAAAATTAAAGCCAGGGTCTGATCCGATTCCCGGGACGCTCCCGGGAGAGTTCAAGAGAAATCTGATGCTATCTGCAGTTCAGACAAGTCTGAGTAGTGGATGGCCACCTTAAGTCCTTGGCCTATGTTCATGACTGGATGACTGGTGGTTCAGCTTCTCATGAAGATGGAAGCCCTCCTTTCTCTCAAAAAATGTAAAAAATAATGCTTATTAAAGTACAGGAAAAAACAACTGTGCATTCAGAGATATCACAAATCCCCAAGGAGAGTCCAAGTGTGTCTGCGGTTGCGGTGCCTAGGCCTGACCTCCCCAAGACTGTATGGGAAGAGGAGGCTCCTACCACCATTTGCACACCCCCTGCTAGTGCTGGGAGGAGCACCGCCAGTCCAGTTGCTGATTTTGAGATAGAGGATGTCATTGTAGAAGTATACCAGGATGAGTAGGATACTGGTGTAGCTGGCGCTGAGGAGGAAGTGGATGATGAGGATTATGATGGTGATGTGGTTTGTTTGAATAAGGCACGAGTGGAGACAATTGTTGTCCATGGGATGAAAATGCCCATTGTCATGCCTGGGCAAAATACCAAAAAAGCCACCTCTTCGGTGTGGAATTATTTCACCACAAATCAGGACAACAGGTGTCAAGCTGTCTGTTGCCTTTGTCAATCCATAATAAGTAGGGGTAAGGACATTAACCATCTAGGAACATCCTCCTTTATACATCACCTGCAGCGCATTCATCATAAGTTATTGTCAAGTTCAGAAACTTTGGGTAATAGCGTAAGCAGTCCACTGACACCTAAATGATGTGGTTTGTTGAATAAGGCACCAGTGGAGACAGTTGTTGGTCATGGGATGAAAAAGCCCATTGTCATACCTTGGCAAAATACAAAAAAATCCACGTCTTCGGTATAAATTTATTTATCTGTGAGGATGAGGATGTAAACACTGAAGGGGGAGGAATCGGAGGATGAGGAGAGATTAATTGCTTCTTTTTTGGTGGGGGCCCAAACAAAGCAATCATTTTAGCCACAGTTGTGTGGCAGACCCTGTCACTGAAATACTTTGGTTTGTTAGAGTGTCGATGTCCTGTTTATACAACATAAGCGTGGGTGGGACAATTCCATCTTGCACATCTTTTCTTTGTCTGCCACATCATTCCAGGGGTGCTGCCCCTCTTCCCTATCAGTCCAGGGGTGCTGTTCCACTGCCATTTAAATCCAGGGGTGCTGTTGCCTTTGTGCTGTGCTGTGTAATTCTCCAGGGGTGTTGCCTATGCTGTATAAGTCCAGGGGTGCTACCTATCTTCTGTAAAAGTCAAGAGGCGCTGCTGTATAATTCCTGGGGTGTTGCTGTACTTGATCTTAGGTTTACATTAAAGCCTAGAGCAGTATATGAAACAAGCTTCAACATCACAACTAGATTTGTGAAAACATATAGCCACAAAGTTGGAAATGGAAATTGCAATTTTGATGAAGTGTTTTCCAATGAGACTACATTTGTGGCCAAAGTCAGTCAGACTCAGAAGAGACAGAATCATAATCCAGTGTAACTGCTAAAGAAAACTAGATTTTCCAAACACACCTATGTCTATATGTCTGCCATATAATTCCAGGGGTGCCCTATCTAAACCTGCTCATACACATCTTCTAGTGTGCACCGTGTACCCAGCATTAGAGATAAGTTCTTCTCAATTATTTCGTGTTTGGAGCCATTCATTTGAGTGAGTCCCTATTAGTCAACCTTAAATTTTATTTATTATTAATGTTCCACATTTTGAGATTATTTACAAGATGCACATTTGTTGTACAGGGTTCTTTTCCTAAGGGCTGTGTTGGGTTTTCGCAAGATCTCGCAGTGTTAGTAGAACAAAATTTTAGTGATCTTGCATTGCATCAGCTTTCCATTGCACTGCAGCACTAGATGGGCCAGGAGCTCCTGTGAGGCACAAACAGTTACTGAATAAGGCCCAGTATGGCATCTCATGGTGGTTTACAGCCAGGAAGATGTCTGGCTTGCCAAGTTGAGGCATGCTGTGGGCACAGAGGTTAGCATTGCTTCCTTCCACAGTCCTACTGATAGTATGAAATGATTTTCGACTGTAGAGTGGTAAGCTCCATTTGGGCAGGGGCTCAATAACAAAAATATTCACTGCACAGTAGTCCTGCTTAGTACTTTACTGAACCCACCTGAACTCAACTTGCCCCATCCGGGTCTGCTGTGGGGGATTAGGAGGGTCTGCTAAAACATCTAGGGGGCTGCTTTATTTAAAAATAAAATATGAATAAAATAAACAAGACACACAGGTATGCTCACATGCGTGTAACTGGGACACAAAGGTTTGCTCACATGCATGCCACAAAATATGTAAATAAAAGTGCAATAAAAATGGAAATAAAGTAACACATGAGATTTTCACAAAATAAGTCTCCAGACTCTGTGGAGGGGAAAAATCCAATCTTGATCCTGTGGTATACACCAGTTTATTTGCATCCCAGCATTAACTCTGAGAGTATCTTAATTCCTGAAAATGGAGAAGGGGGTACAAATTTGGAGGCTTTGGCCCCTAGTTTTTCAGTTTGTCCTTTCCGTACCACACCAATATAGCAGTGGAGGTGAAAGCCTGTGTGTTGTACCTGATTGCGTGTGCCTCTATAATTTTTAATCACCTTCTTGACACTGTCCTCTTCCTCTTGTTTCTTCTCATAATGTGAAAAGACATCAAAGAAGGAGGCGGTATGTTTGTAGCTAGCTGAGATTCGGAGAACTTGGCAAGCTTTTAACAGGGGGACCGTCTGTCGCTGAAATGATGGGTTTATTAAATGGTGCATGTCCTGTATAAACAACATAAGGGTGGGTGAGAGAACCCAAGGACAATTCCATCTTGCACTTCTTTTTCTTCTTTGCATTATGTGCTCTTTGTGGCCTAGTTTTTAAAACTGCCATCCTGTCTGCCACCATCACCTAGGTGGTTACATGGAAAGATATCATTCTGCACCAGTCCCATGTATTCAAACAATTTTATTAAATACCAGAATTATATCCGTATAAGAGAATAAATCTCTGATAAAAGTGCCTGTTGGTGCACCCAGAGTCAGAGAAAGAACTAGAGATGAATTGTTTACAGAAGACTCTTGTATGGGTGCACTCTTGTATTATATTTTATTAAGTAGAGTACATTTTAAAACATAACATTTATTATTAGAAGTTTAAGATTAATACATACTCCACTGATCCACCAGAAAAATTGGGCAAAGACATTGACAATTACACAAATTATATGTTACGGAAAATAGATAAAATGTTCTGGTTAGTCTATATTAATAGACTGCTGGGGAGATGTAGACACTGTAGTTCTACAACTATCCCCTACCAACCAAGCACAAGCAATGCTTGTTTTAATCGGACCTCATAGGGTCATTATTAAGCAGACTATTTATAACAGGAGTACAAATCCTAATATTTTTTTCCAGTACTCATTACAGTTATGGAATTTTGATTGATTGCTGCAAACATACTTTTGCCTGGTTGACCGGTATCCAGGCCAATGTGTATAAAATAGCAAAACAGGTATTGGATTCCTTCTACTTTCTGACCTCCTGTTTTCTGGGGACTCTCATCTGTGATTAATAGGGGTAACACCGTGTCTAACGTAGACAGCAGATCCCTAACTTTCTCTCTCTTGCAATATCTGTAATAGGTGCACTCTCTTTGGTGAGTCGACTAAATTGTGTCTAATAACTTACTACCATACCACACCGATAAAGCCCAATCTCGTACGATCTTGGAAGCGAAGCGGTGGTGGGCTGGGTCAGTACCTGAAGGGGAACCCTCAGAGAATACCCGGTGTTGTAATCCTTGACCTATTTCGACTACACACCAACAGCAGGATCACCAATTTTTCTCTATTTTTTTCTTTTCTTCTCTAAAATCTTCTAATATCACTTTTCTACGGCGCTGTGACTAGTTCACAGAGGCCCAGTAAAAACAATTAAGTAATATCGAGAGTTTAAATGTTAATTATGCATATGCATACTCTTTGAATCATTAGGATTTATACTCCTGTTATAAATAGTCCACTTAATAATGACCATATGAGGTCTGATTAAAACAAGCATTGCTTGTGCTTGGTTGGTAGGGTATAGTTGTAGAACTACAGTGTCTACATCTCCCCAGCAGTCTATTATTATAGACTAACCAGAACATTTTATCTATTTTCCTTAATATATAATTTGTGTAATTGTCAATGTCTTTGCCCAATTTTTCTGGTGGATCAGTGGAGTATGGATTAATCTTAAACTTCTAATAATAAATGTTATGTTTTTAAATTGACTCTACTTAATAAAATATAATACAAGAGTGCACCCATACAAGAGTCTGTTGTAAACAATTTGTCTCTACTCCTAGATGGGCCAGGTGTTTGTGCCGCCCACTTGTGTCACTTCGCTTAGTCATCCAGTTACCTCGGTGCAACCTTTTGGCCTAAAAACAATATTGTGAGGTGTTCAGAATAGACTGGAAATGAGTGGAAATTAATGTTATTGAGGTTAATAATACTGTAGGATAAAAAATACCCCCAAATTCTGTGATTTTAGCTGTTTTTATGGCTTTAAAAAAAAATCCAGATACAAAACCAAAACACGGAATGGTGGTTTTGGCAAAACCAATCCAGATCCAAAACACAAACGAAGATCCAGGTCCAAAACCAAAACACAAAACCCGAGAAGTGTCCGCCGCACATCTCTAATTAAATGCTGTATGCGAGTCAGGCATATGGAGATGGGAAGCCTGTTTCTGATTGACGTCTTACACCTAGCATGGGGTTGGTGCAAGTGCCATCATTAATTCTGATTGTTACAGTAGATGGCATAAAGTCAATGACACCTCATAATCAGCCCCTTTATATTGTTTATTCTTACAATAGCATACTTTGTAACGGGTGTGGTTCGTTTTATCGACAGTGTCTAGGTCGACAATGTTTAGGTCGACTACTATAGGTCGACAGTCACTAGGTCGACATGGATGGAAGGTCGACAGGGTTTCTAGGTCGACATGTGCTAGGTCGACAGGTCTAAAGTTCGACATGAGGATTTTTTTTTTTGGTGTCGTTTTCTTCGTAAAGTGACCGGGATCCCAAATTAGTGCACCGCGTCCCCTCGCATGGCTCGCTTCGCTCGCCATGCTTCGGGCATGGTGCCTTCTCTCCGCTACCGCTTCGCTCGGCACACTTTACCGTTCAAATCGTAGTCCACGTGGATCGTTAAGTATGAAAATATCCCCCCCAAAAATGTGAAAAACTCATGTCGACCTTTAGACCTGTCGACCTAGCACATGTCGACCTAGAAACCCTGTCGACCTTCCATCCATGTCGACCTAGTGACTGTCGACCTATAGTGGTCGACCTAAACATTGTCGACCTAGACACTGTCGATCTTCAGACCGGATCCCCTTTGTAACACCTAGAGTACTTTTTTATAATATGTCCAGATGACAACCTTCCACGCAGTCGTTCGATTTCCCACTGTATGTAATATTTTCTTCCATTGAATATACTAAGCTAAAGCAACTGGCTGCATAAAAATGCGGTTGATTCCAATTTGTACATAAACCTAATAGTTTTTATACAAATACAATTGTGATGGTGGAGGAACTGCGCATGACCAGTAACCATTCTGCTCATGGTAGGCAATCAAGAGACCGCCTGTCTGGATTCTGGCAGTCACAATGGTGACGCCAGAATTCCAACAGGTGGTGAATTGCCACTGCCGGAATACTGGCACCACAGGCTTTTCTCCCTCTGTAGGTGTCCACAACACCAATAGAGGGAGAATTTAACCTGTGGCAAAAGCAGTGAGCCACCATGCCGGCAGCGTGGCAAGCACAGTGAGCCCGCAAGTGGCTTTCCGGCACTCGCCTCGCTGCCGGCATACTTGTGGGTGAGATCCATCTGTCAGTACCATGACAGCCGGGATCCCGATCGCCGATAAAAAGTATGTATTCACTGAGCATGTGCACAATTAGTACTGCCTGATCGCTGTTAGTTCGATGGTCGGAAATAGTGATCCAATGCTGTATGTTCGGACACAGCATTTGGATTGCAGATGCTTGTAGGAGGTGTCTTTTCCTACAGATGCCTCCTGCAGTATTAGCATATTAGTTGTGTGGTAATGCACAGGCATTTGGCTGCAACTGTATAATACTGTACAAATCAGAATCAGGCAAAATATCAGAATCACTGCTTC